>NW_019232571.1:84173-206182 GCF_002742605.1 Olea europaea var. sylvestris
CAGAGAATAGACTGCAACTGCTAGAGTTTCTCTTTTGTGCCAGCAAGAATAATGAAAATCTTATGGACCTCAAACCCTAGCTATGTATATATATAAACCCAAACGGACCCGATCCGGTCTGGTTCAATATTTAATTAATCCAATTAATTAAACCTGGTCCGTGAATTAATTAATCCAATTAATTAATTCGGGAATATAAATAACAAATTCAATTAATTAATTTATCCAACGATTGTTAAATTAACCAATTGGCAATTTGCAATTTTCCAATTCTCTTTTGTGTGCGACCCATTAGGTTCCCGACCACGATGCCTAACGTCGTGAAATATTATTTTGATCTAATCAAAATTGATAAATTAATACACCCTTTTAATTTATCGTCAATTCACACTCGCCGTCCCTGATTGACATCTAGCAATGTGTCAGGGCAATACATGTGACGAGAAATGTCACGTAGTATGACAAAGTCAAATTCGTTCGTTTACCGTGTAACTATTATCCCTCCGTCAATACGATCCGATCAATTACGAGATATGGAATTGTGTCAATCTCGATCGTTGATCATATCTTTCACTCCACTATAAAGTCAATATAAATCGAAAACTCCTTTTCGACTTATGAGTACACCTTGGCCAAGGATTTCATCATCGACTTAATTGAATGAAACGCAGATCATAATCTCCTACTATCTAAGAGTGACAAATCCTTTATTGATTAATCACAACCTTCATACGATTCTTGACGTACCCGAACGATGTCGTATTAGCGGCCCCTTTCAGAGCAACATCCAACACCGCCAAAGTATGACTGTCCTCATATAAGGTACCATGACGACCTCAAGTCAAAGGACCAATTCCACTACCGAACGTTAGAGATTAGCCACTGACACTTGGATAGTTATCCATGTGGAATCTCTTAGCGGGTCTCCAATGTTTTGTTCTTTAACAAAATATTCACGTGTTCATTTAAGTGTCACCACACTTTAACTCGTGAGATCAGCTACTTACTTCACAAGTAAGAAATGCCACACGTGATGGTCTAACTGTATTAACGATATCCGTATCTCGTTATTACTTACGACCATGGTTTATTCAAGATCCAATTATATGTAATTTGTATCTCACAATCACAACTCCTTGTGATTAACAGATTACCTAAAAATTGGATCTTCGGATTCTATTATTTAATATTATTTATCACAAAATTAATTTAAATAAGTAATAGATCTCGCCAAAATCAAATGCATTAAATATATTAAAAGCGTTTACAACCTAAATCGATTGGATCTAGGGCATAACACTTACAGAAGCAACTACAGAGACTACTATAATGGAGCAAACCAAGCCTGAAATTTCATTGCACGCGCTAATTGGGTGGACAGTTTCCAAAACTCTGAGAGTCACAGCAAAGATTGGACCTCATGAGTTTAGTGTACTTATTGACAGGGGATCAACCCATAATTTTATCAGTGAAAAAGTGGCCAGCTTGCTTCGGTTACCTGTTATTCCAACTAGAGCTTTCACCGTACGAGTTGCTAATGGAAGCCAACTTCAATGTGAAGGACGGTTCGAACACGTCTATATTCTCCTGCAGGGTATCTGTTTTTCACTCACTTTCTATTTCTTACCATTAACTGGATTAGATTTGGCGTTGGGAGTACAATGGTTGGAATTGCTTGGCTTTGTTATATGCAATTGGAAGGAGATGACAGTGGACTTTGAATGGGAGAATCAAGCCTGTAGGTTACAACGGACGAACACCCCAACAATTCAAGCAGCATCACTCAGAGTCGTTTCCATAGAGATGCGACAAGGAAGCACTGCATTTGCGATGTGTTTGCAGACAATGGAATGGATGATTAGCTAGATTGTCCAACCAGATTTACAGAATATAATAGATGAATCAACTACCCCCAACCAGAGAAGTGGATCATCATAGACCACTGAAAGGAGCACAACCTGTTAATGTGAGGCCATATAGCAAGTCTATTTTTGGGCACGAAGAGTTGGAGTACTTGGGCCATAACGTCACTTCACAAGGAGTTCGGGTGGACCAAAATAAAATAAAGGCAATGATGGATAGGCCTTGACCTACTAATATATCTGACTTACATGGTTTTTTGGGGCTCACTGGTTACTACAGGAAGTTTGTTTGTAACTAAGGGGTGATGGCTCGACCACTAACTAATCTGCTAAAAAAGGGTCAGTTTGGTTGGAGTGAGGAAGTAGAGGTTGAATTCCATTCTCTCAAACAGGCCATGACAACAACACCTACACTTGCCATGCCGAACTTTAAAGGGCCATTTACCATTGAAACTGATGCCTCAGGTAGTGGGATTGGTGCTGTCCTATCACAACAGGGAAAGCCAATTGCTTTTATGAGTAGAGCTCTGGGAGTATCCAAACTATCCTGGTCCATTTATGCTAAGGAGATGCTAGCCATTATAGAAGCAATACGAACGTGGAGGCCATATTTGCCTGGAGGGAAATTTTTCATTTAAACGGATTAGCGAAGCCTTAAATATTTGTTAGAACAGTGGATAGTTCTCCAGAATAGCAAATGTTACGGAAGCTCTCTCAAAAGATCTTCAAACGGTGGTTTTCCAGGCTCAGTCCAACGTACCTTTCTTTACTAACAACCAATCCAATCGGCTCCAAACCACAATCAATTGATTCACCTTGGTTGCTATTCAATCTTACCCACGTAGGACAAGAAATGATGATGATTTATTGCCACAAAGGCTAAGAGAAGACACCACAAAGGTATAATATGAAAGAACCACTAATTGCACACGTTATACCAGCGTTCTGGACACCTTTTTTCTCACACAAAGGGGGGCAGCCGGGATTCCCTTGTTTTCTCTCAAAATCACACAATCATCATATCAAAGTGGTTAGGGTTATAGCCAAATATATACTATAGGGTTAGGCTCTAAGTTGGACCATTAAAAGGGTAAACGGGCCAAGATTCAAGCCATCCATAAGGAATACAATTGGGCCGAGTGTAGCTCATGGACTTGGTTGTTGGACTTATTTCATTCATTGGCCTATACCTATGAAATAATATTAACCCACGTTAACATCATGGCCCGTGATTTATTGGGTATAAAAAACGCAACAGCAAAAGTGGGTGGCAAAATTATTGGGCTATGATTATGAAATTTTATACCACCCCGGCAAGGAAAATTCGGCAGCAGATACGCTTTCACGGGTGGTAGATAGTCCTATTCTACATGCCTTATCCATACCGCAAGTTCGGATATGGGATAAAATTAAAACTATATCAGGTGACCATCCGTATATGCAACGGGTTTGCCAGCTAGCAAAGTCCAACCCAGGTGCTCCTTATATATGGCGTGATGGACTAGTATTTTATAAAAATCGAGTTGTAGTGCCTCCAAATTCATTTGTGGTGTCAAAGCTGATGCAAGAGTTTCATGATTCACAAATTGGTGGCCATTTAGGAGTTCTAAAGACTTACAAACGCATTGTACAACAGTTCTACTGGCCATCACTGTACAAAACCGTAAAGGAGTATGTGGCGGCTTGTGACATCTATCAAAAGTCCACGGCTGAAACGCTCTCTCCTGCAGGTCTTCTCCAACCACTACCCATTCCATGTCAAGTGTGGGAGAATATCACTTTGGATTTTATTGAAGGATTGCCTATATCACATGGTAAAGATATCATTCTGGGAGTAGTGGACAGACTAAGTAAGTATGCTCACTTCCTTACTTTAGCTCACCCATTTACTGCCAAAACAGTAGCTGAAAGATTTGTTGACGGGGTAGTGAAACTTCACGGTATGCCAAGGTCTACTGTTAGTGATCGTGATCCGATTTTTCTCAGTAAATTTTGGCAAGAATTTTTTAAGCTTTCAGGAACCCATTGAAAATGAGTGCAGCATACCATCCCCAAACAGATGGCCAATCGGAAGTGACCAATAGGTGTGTGGAACAATATTTACGCTGCTTTGTATACCAGCAAACTCGTAAATGGAGTGATCTCATCCCATGGGCTGAATTTTGGTACAACACCGCCTACCACGCATCTGCAGGGATGACTCCTTTTCAAGCCCTCTATGGTCGGCTGTCTCCTGCAATCCCATATTATCAGAAGGGAACAACGCTCGTCAATGAGGTCGATCAAAGTCTTTCCTCGCGGGATGCCTTACTCAATCAATTGAAAAACAATTTGCTTGTCGGTAGTAATCGTATGAGGCAGGCAGCGGATAAGAAATGACGTGATATCGAGTTTCAAGTTGGCGACCTTGTCTATCTTAAGTTACATCGTTATCGCTAGCACTTAGTTTTCAAAAGAGCTTATCACAAACTTGCTAGCCGATTTTATGGGCCTATAAAGTGGAGCAACGTGTGGGAAAGGTGGCATACGAGCTGCAGTTGCCGGAAGGAGCTCGTATTCACCCTATATTTCATGTCTCCTTACTTAAAAAAGAAGCTGGGTACTCCTTGTGCTGTCAACAACAAACTACCACCCATTTCTGAGGATGGCATTGTTGAGCTAAAACCCGAGTCAATCTTGGAGACGCGCCAGGTTGAAAAAGGGAAGAAGTTTGTTGAAGAAAGCCTAGTTAAGTGGCTTCGTCTTCCAGCAGAGGAAGCTACCTGGGAAGATACTCAGGAGCTGATTAACCAGTTCAAGGATGTGGACCTCGAGGACAAGAGTCCACTTCGACGGGGAGGTAATGATAAGCCATGGCAATCTAGGCAATCTCAACGCATGCGCAAGAAGACCCGCAGGTACGTGGAACCTTTTAAAGTGCATTTTCTAATCTACCTCATCCATTTTAATTTAACATTCAATTAGTTCGATCTAAAATCAAGTTCTAAAGACATTTATTCTCCTGTATGAAATTTATTCGAACTATACTTTATGAAATTTTCATGAATCTTTATTGGCATTAAACTACTGCCCCGTTGTTTTCTTCTTTGAGGATAAGCTGTAAGATCCCTCTTAGGACTGAAACCTCCAGACTCCAGAGAGAGTGGGTGTGATCATACTCCTCTAAATGTCTACATCTCCCAGCTGTTCTCTTTCCTGGGCATTTTCATGTCGATGGTGCGTCCAAAAGGTACAAGACAAAAATTCCCTACAATTACATTGTAGTACTAGAGCAATTAAAGAGATGTGGCACAGCTTGGTAGTGCGTTTGAAATATAAGAGTTTAAGTACACCTTGAAAAGGGCAAAAAAATGGTTACCTGGAAAGTTTCGTGGCATCACACACAAACAAAGACAAAAAGGAAAGGAAAGGAAAGGAAAATAAAATCAACTTGTTATTGCTTTTGTTTGGTTCCAAGCAATCATCATTGAAAATGGTTCATTAATGTAGGGCTTGTTTCACTAAAGATCACAGTTTATCCATTTTTTTTGTTTTTATAGTGGACGCCGTCTAGTTGATAAATAGCTTTAATTTAATCAGCAATTGCAAATTAGAGTTGTCTCCTTGCCTTATTGAAAATTAATCAATGGACTGTTCACACAACCTAACATTTTCTTAAGAGGAAATTACTGTGACACTCCTAAATTGTTTGATTATCACAGTGACATCTTAAACCACTGATATAGTAAAAAACAAATATGCAGTCCTTTAGCAAACCTTTTTGATAGTTTTATAATACTTTCTTGATAGAAATGACTTATGATGACTACACCAGCTTGTATGATGAAAATGAGTAAAATATTTAGGATTTTTCCATTTGTACGTTCTTGGATTACATTATTGTTGACATTCCCTTTGTCTTTAAAAAAATGTATAGGAGGGAAAACACACACACACACACATGATAGTTTGTCATGTCGCAAACTATCAAACTTGATGTACACCAACAAGATTAAAGTATTTATCACAATGTCAATGATATACTTAGAACCCACGGATTTCGCCCAATTCTAAAACTATGTAAACCGTTTCCTATAAAATTTTATGCTACCTAGGCCACACAATACTTTAGCCCGTGTTTTTCTACCAATATTTAAATATATTTTTTCTCAAATTCATTTTTAACCATACATTCTTACAATAAAATATTTTGCACGTAAATCCAAATTTTTTCCCTACTTTTAACCATGCATTCGTCAAAAATTCATTATTCCAAAATCCATTTTCCTACTTTAATGGTAGACAAATGGGTGTTTAATTTGATCTTCAATTTAGATTAATGTCTATCTTTTCAGTCAATTACATTATAGGTGGTGTCACAACGAGGCCTTTTCTTGAGAAATTCTTCCCTTCAATACTAAAGAATGCAGCTGGGGCTGAAACAAATGTGTACTGTGCGTATGACAGCCAGATTCTTACGTCCTTCACATCTTCACTCTGTATAGCCGGACTAGCTGCCTCCCTTGTCGCCAGTCGCTTCACGGCAGCTTTAGGCCATAGAAACATCATGGTATTAGGTGGTCGTAATTTCTTTGCAGGTGTAGCTATCAATGGCGCTGCTGAGAATATTACTATTCTCATTTTGGGCTGCATTTTGCTAGGATTTGGGGTTTGTTTTTTACCAACCAGGTACCACTTATGATTTGAATTTTTACTGGTATTATTGATGGGCCAAGTGTTGGCTTTTAATTTGTTCGTTTTGGAATCCTTGCTTGTTTATGAAATGAACCTCCTTATATTGGCAAACCAATGGTCATTACCAACCAGAAATATTTTTTTTAGTGGCCGTATCCTGAACCAACTAGTCTAAAAATTTAAAAGGTCTTGAACTTACCAATCCTGCATGCTGCCACTTCTGCATGTTACAATACTATATTGAACCACCAAACTTTAAAGCTCCAAGTCTTTAGACACATGCTACATTACTTTGTTTATTTAAATCATGTCTTCGATCTAAGACTTCTATTTCTGAAAACAAGTATCAAATTATATGTTAGAAATAATTTGCTGAGACAATTCCTACGCCTTCCAAAGAGTTTTGGATTGCTATCTTGATTGATTATATGCTGAGAGAATTCCTGATGAGGACATCTATTATTATTTATTTCTAGTTGGTCTTTATTTTGTTTTAGATTCTTATTTATGTAATTGGGTTTGTATTGGCCCAAACTCGTTCTAGTTAGGGGTTTTTTTATTATTTATTTATTTATATAAATCTAATTTTCCATATAATTTTGACAGTTGATGATTGAATAAAACTATTTTGGTGGCTTGTGAAAATTTTCTCCATTTTCTCCATCTTTCTTCTATTGATTCTTCTTCTACCCCCGTCCTTCCCTAATTGATTCCCTCCTCTATAGATTTGTTCTCATTTTCAATTAATTGTTCCAATTGGTGTTGTATAAATTCCTATGACCTCCCATTTTATCAGTAGTAATTTCTCACATTAATAATCTTAATAAAATTGACAATTATTCGAAATTGTCCCATGAAGGGTACTCCTGTTTACCTCTCGAAAATGGCTCCACCGAAATGGCAGGGTGCATTCAATACCGGCTTCCAATTCTTTATAGGCATTAGTGTAGTGGCAGCAAATTGCATAAACTACGACACCGCCAGCTTGCATTTGGGGTGGCGCATCTACTTTGGCCTTGCCATGATACTGGCTGCTGTCATGATATTGGGCGCTTCCCTAATCTCAGACACACCTAGTAGCCTTGTGGAGCGGAGCAAAATTGAACAAGCCTGAAAATCTCTAGTGAAATTCCATGGATTTGAACCCAAATCCGATCCCAACATTGAAAATGAACTAGTTGAACTAATCAAGTGCAGTGAAATTGCAAAAGCCATAAATCAAGAACCATTTGTTACTATATTGGAGAGACAATATAGACCTCATCTAGTGATGGCGATTGTCATAACATTTTTCCAGCAAGTAACTGGAATCAATAACATTGCATTCTACACCCTGGTGTTATTTCAATCAGTTGATTTTGGAAGTGATTCAGCTTTGATTGACGCCATAATTCTAAGGTTAGTTAACCTCGAATCAATTCTTGTCACTACAACAAAATTTACTTTTTAAGGCGTACATGCACATGCTGCATAATTCTATGTCATATATGCTCGCATCCTTTTACGGCATGCAATGCTCGCCATAAATAAAGGAAAGCATGTCGTTAATGCATTTTTCAAAGCATGCAAATACTCAGTTCTTTTACGGTGTGCACTTACACGCCATAAATACACTTCTTTCATGATGTGCACTTGCACGCCGTAAATGTGAATTTCATTTTTTTAAAATATTTATTTATTTACTTACAAACAAGCTTATAATAATTAATAATTAAAAGAACTACA
Organism: Olea europaea var. sylvestris; assembly: GCF_002742605.1. Classification (NCBI taxonomy): domain Eukaryota; kingdom Viridiplantae; phylum Streptophyta; class Magnoliopsida; order Lamiales; family Oleaceae; genus Olea; species Olea europaea. The sequence goes on from NW_019232571.1 coordinate 92,435, forward strand.
TATACCAACACATATAATATAATCATGTTTTCCATAATTTCAATAAATAATAGTATTAAGTGCAATCAAATACAATATACCAAAAATGTAGGGTTAATCTAAATGATTACTAAGAACATCATTAGCCTATTCAAAAAGTTGATGTCAATATACCAAAAGTATCGATTACCACTCCAAAAATAATTTATTAAAATAGTACAAAATATCGACCCATATTGAAGACATCCCACAATCATGGTGATCTCTTGTTGGCAAGTAAGCATTGGACCAGTTTTGCAGCTTGTGACAGGGTCAGTGGATACCAGATCGCGGATGCCATAGCTTTATTTTAGTTTGTGAGGCTGAGGAGTCCTGAAATAAAAAATAAAGAGAAAAAGTAACTGATCATGGTGTACCTTTTTAAAATAAATACCAAGTGACAAACATCAAGTCCAGTTCCTAACAAAGCAAAGAAATAAAGCTATCAACATCAAATTCATATTCTCGGAGTGTCATCATGAAAAGTTTTAACATGAATAATCAATTTTAATAAGCAAGCTTTTGCAATGCCATGAGATTTATTTGCTTGCGAACCAATCTATTTTGAAAACACAGCAGCATATTGCCCTTAAAGAGGAAGATAGGCCAAGTTAGGAAGTTCATATTTAAACAGGAAGTTTAACTTTTGAAACTTCAAAAAATTAAGCAGCAAATATTCCAATTAAGTTTTTGACTTATCACTGCCCAAGGATCACTCGACTAAATAAAGAATAATGCATACACAATGATTTGCAAAATGTACATAAATTCAGTTGGCTTGGCAGTGCTAATTATTGAAATTTTCAAATCATCCATAGTGATCAGAGCTACAACTTTTAACCGAACACAAACAAGCAAACAATTTTCATTTATATTCGTGGCTCATTTGGTAGATCAAAAAAAAAAAAAAAAAAAAAAAAGGCAAAGAAAAAAAAAAAAAAAAAAAAAAAAAAAAAAAAATAAATTCTCCCTTTTTTTTTTTTTTTCGGGCTCACGAAAATATTGAATTACAACATTTAGTCGTTAAGAAATTCAATATTAAATAAATTTTATACATTTATAACAAATTATAAATCAAATCGATATTTTCTTTTACGTTAATGAAGGAATATAATTAAAAGAATATGTCTAACTTCAAGATAATGCAAAAATAAAAAAAGCATACTCTTAAAAAAAAATCACAGCAATACAGATGAATGAACAAACATAATAAACATTATACAAAGAAAAAAAAAAGCTATGAAAAACAAAAGAAGCCTTTGAAAAAAAAAAAAAAAAAAAGAGGCTACCAGGAATATTAAGTGAAACATGAACGGAACAGGCAAAAATAACGTACCAGAAGTAAATCCATATGTAGCCAACAAAGCTTTATTTACAATAATAAGTCCAACAGAAGTAACGATATTGAACATCGAAGCATCAACATCAAGAGCCGGTTTTTGGTCATCCTTGCCTGTCAGAGGCATATTCTTCCACTGCTTTAAAAGAGACTAGATTGCTAATGATCTTCAGCTTCAGGAAACGACAAATATCAGATCAATTTAGAGCTGGAACAAGATCATTAGGTCCTAAATCTATTTCTCTATTGACTAACAAAGTGAATTCCCAGACAATTTTTCAGTGTCAATATTATACTGACCAAGATATATAATACCACATAAGCATAGTTTCGCCAAAATTGAACGACAAGTCCACAGTTATCGAAGGTCTATCACATCTCACAAAAAGTTATCCCCTCTATGTATTGACCATATGACAAAAGGAAAAACTAAATTTCCCAGTTAGTGGAGTTGATTGAAATCCTTTAAATGTTTGATACACTAATTACATATTCACCCATCACATATTTAATCTTGCATATAAGAAATGATCGAAATAAAACGTCAATTATTCAGGTTAAGTATAAATATAACAATAAAACAGCTAGTACTGTCGTCCAAGAAGTTATAATTCAATCTATCCATATAAAATCCCCTATTTCCATCACAGATCCCCTAAAAACACACTTCAATGATCATGATAATGCTCAAAATCCAAAAACCCAAAAATTAAATCAACCAAAACAAGCAAAAAGATTTCCAATAGTTACATGTCTAACAAAATTCTATCAAATTCGCTGCACCCAGAAGGAAAAGATAAAAATTAACACATGTAACTATATAGAGCCCAATCTTAAACTCAATCTTCCAAATATCATACACAATCATAGACTTGCATCACTCGATTTCAGACAACAATTCACGCAAATGGGTTTTCTTAATGTCCTCAACATGTGCGTGAAAATGCACAAGTACACCACATAAATAGACACAGCTAAATCAAATCGAAAAATGCCAAGAGTTGAAATTTTGAATTTACCGTCAAATCCTTCCACGGTTCGGTTTCAAAGATTAGAGAAGATGAAGCCATCTACCAGGATTTCAACGCCATTTCACAGATGAAACTATAAATTAAAAGGCTAATACAGGTTTGTACAGGGGCGGAACTGCAAGGCCTGGCCTGCAACAGATCTCGCGATCGAGAAGATTGAATGGCAGAGATTGAGAAGACTGGCCGTGTAGTGTCGTCGTCTAATCGTGAATCGTCCCAGAGCTGAGACGCCTGGCAAAGTCGTGGAAAGGCGGAGTTGACGTAGCGGTGGTGGATGAAATGCCACGTTTTAGGGCATTGTAAACTTTCAAATTTTTTACAGTGAACACTAAAAGCATGCCGTAAATGCTCGTTCAATACGGCGTGCAGAGGATGTACATCGTAAATATTTTAACTAATTAATCTTTTACGGCATACATATAGCGGATGCCATAAATAGTCTCTTTTTACGACTTGCCATAAGTGAATGCCGGAAAAATTTGCTTTTGTTGTTGTGTGTGTTCACTTGCCTTGTTGATCGGTATGGTCGAAGATTTCTATTCATTGAGGGCGGGACTCAAATGTTCATTTGTCGAGGACATTTTTCATATCTATCGTACTATCTACTCATATAGAGTGTTTAGTATTACGTATCAAACATGTTTGCAGTATCTATACGTTTATTGATATTATTATACAAAAATTGACAATTAAATTCTTGTCGTTTTGGAAAGGTCTCGACTGCTTGTGTACTAGCTGATGTAACGGGTGTGTCAGCAACAAGACATACATCGAAGGAATACGTAGCATTGATACTTGCTTTGATGTGCCTTTACGTGTTTGGATTTGGTTGGTCATGGGGGCCTTTAAGTTGGCTAATTCTAAGTGAAATATTCCCAGTGAAAATCAAAACGACGGGGCAAAGTATAAGTGTAGCGGTAAATTTGGATGTTGCATTCGTGCTTTCGTATACATTCTTGACCATGCTATGCCACTTCAAGTATGGAGAATTCTTGTTTAACGTGGGCTGGCTTGCTACAATGACCATTTTTGTCGGGATTTTTGTGCCAGAGACAAAAGGGGTTTTGTTGAACTCAATGCATCAAGTGTGGGAACAACACTGGTTTTGGAGCAAGTTTGTCTAAAGACTTTGCCCTAAGGTTTCCTTTTAACGAGGAAAGTCTAAGCATGTTATATAATACAAGGTTTCTCCTTATTTTGTATGAACATTAATTCACATTCATAGGGTCTGCATGCTAATCACTAATTTTGAATGAATAAGATTTTAACTTTTTTTTTTATCGGAAACCTGAAGGAAAATTGTTCTCATGGTCCTCAACCTTCAAAGTCGTTAGTACTTGACTTCTCTTTTATGTTTACAAAAAATAACCAATAATCCCATAATAAAAAGTTTATGAAGAAGGTATAAGACCAATATATATATATTAGAAAGGAAAAACCACACTAAAAAAGAGCAATACTATTTATTTCCAGCCGGATCAACCACATATCATGTGGTTTTAACTGATAAGACCAACTAAGTGAGTCTCGTATCTACACATTTAATTGTTCTTATCATTTCACCTCACATCACTGCCAATTCATATGGGATGTGTTAGGACCGCATTTTATTTGAAGTAAATAAGAAAATAAAGAAATATTTTAGGTGCGTCCGACAAACCTACACCTCTCAAAGAGGTCTACATTTTCAAATACTGAATAACCAACATTCATTTTATTAATAACATTGGGTTTATATAGAGAATTACATGATAATTTTCTAAAACATAGGGAACATTTTCTACTTAAATTTAAATAATAGATAAAAAAAAAAACCTATTTTTGAATTATTCAAAATAACATAAATAGAAGAATCAAAACAAAATACTAACTAAAATAGAAAAAGGATTTCGTAATGGGATGATTCTAGCTGGGGACAAATAAAGATAAGTGGAAACAATAAAAATAGGGAGCCGCTATTTCCACCACAATTTTTACAAATCTATCCCACTCTAAGCTCATCCTACCAAAATTTAAATTTTATGAAATGTAGTATATTCATCCACGTTTATTCCAACTTTAACCTTGTTTTAAATCCATTCATTTAAACACTATATATCCACATTAATTACTTTTATATATCCATCCCATCTATCCCTATTATAATTTTAAAATTTAACAATGACTACATTTATCCCGAATACTTCAACCTTGTTTTAATCACTTTAATATCCGCATTAAAATGTATTCTATTCATTTCTTTGTTCCTTCCCCACTTTTTTTTGCAATAAAAAAAATCCAAATTGAAAATTCAGAATCCATAATTAAGTAAGTCCCAATCAGATTTTAGCATAAGTTGTAAAATATATAACATGTGCCATTTTTTACTGTCCTAGGGTCAACACTTGGCGAGCATTTGAAGAAAAAATTTGACGATTACTGTTACGTGTTTGCACACTTGGGCAACCCACCGGGGCCCACAGCCAATTCATGCCGAAACATGTGGCACTCAAGCCGAGGTGATTTGCATAGCCAAGACCCATAAGTCGAGCTCCACAAAAGCCCCGACCCATATATACTGGGGCCCATCTATCATTGCTTCTTGAGGAGCTTCCAAAGCCCATATGTCGAGGCCCTTTGAAGGTGGACGAGGCCCTATTGGCCAAAGCTTTGTAGTCGAAACACAAAGCAACATCTTCCTTAGACACTTCTCCCAAGAGATCCTCTGCACAAAGATCTTACTAGAATGATTGATAGAACATTTGTCATGAGTGTAAATGTTAAGTCTTATCATTAGTAGAGGCGGCTCTGCCAATCACTAAATGTATAGCAGGCTAGGTACGGCTGATGCCTACAATTTAACATGTAAATTAACCGGATGAGGCCACGTGTACCCCGAACCAAAGGTCACGATCTAACTTGTGACACTATAAATATTCCCTCATGTACCCCATACAAAAGCCAATGCAAAAATCAATACAAGAAACCATACTTTACTCAACTCTCTCTTTCTTATTACCTTGCAACACAATACGAATCTACTCATATTTACATACACATTTCCAAACATCGATTGGTAATTATTGTACAATCGGTTAACGAACATCCCGTCGAATTCCAAACGTTCTCGTCCCGCACCGTTGAGCTATTCACATGCCCTTGATCTGTCCGTTTTAGACTGTCCACGTGTCCTTAGCGTGTTAGACTTTCGCTCACGTGTGTGCGGGTAGGTCCGGCATCTGTTGGCAACATTTTCTGGGGTGAACAGATTGGCGCCTTCTGTGGGAAGTTATACCATAACCACAAGCAACCTTGGGTGAAAGCTTATTAAAGAGGAACATTTGGGCGTCCCTCTTAAAAAAGGATTTGTTCTTGAAAAAGAACAAGAGGAAGCCCCACGACTTAGCAAAAATCTGAAGGGTAAGATGCAAAGAAAATGAGTTCAAACGAAGATACACCCCCCAGGAGGGTAAGAGAAAATGCTAATGTGCCCCCTCAAGCAGCTGCCTCGGCATAGACTCCACCACAACCATAGAAGAGGTGGAATGCGTGCGACGGCTCGGCTGTCAAGAGAAATGACCGCCATGGCAGCTAATATGAGGGACATTGCTAGCCAACACATGGCTATGAGGGAACTTATGGCCCAAATGCTGGGCCAGAGAGGCATCCCTATTCCTCCATACGCCCCTCAAGGGCACTACCAGCAAGAAGATGAAGTTCAAAGCTGTAGGGCTACCTCGTCGGACTATAGCCGAGGTAGAAGCCCATTTGAAAGGGAAGTGGAAGTTGATGTTTCCTCCAACTACGCCTCTGGCCGACCCACTGAGGTCCCTTTGAACCATGATAACTTCCCACCTTCGTATGAGCAAGAGCAAAAATATAGGAGGTCAGGCAGTGTATTTGACAGAATTAGCCCCGTTGAACCGAGGCTCAGACAACAACATCACGAGCCTTGGACAAGGCCACCGCCTCCACCTCCAATGCCTCAACAACCGGAAGGAAGGCCTAAAAATGTCCCCCATGCTACTCCGCCTAGAAATAAGTGCCAAAGGAGGGAGGAAGAGTTAGGAACAGTCCCGAAACATCTCACCAACAACCAAGGTATGAGGCTGAAGAAAACGATTCTAATGAGCAGCAGAGGTCCTGTGACTTGGACGATGACGATGAAAACCTGCCATTCTCAAGGGAACTAAGGAGCGCCCAGGCCTTGAACCACTATGTTATGCCAAAGTATGATGGAAGAGGTGACCTAGAGAAGCACCTGAATGCTTACAAAACTCACATGAGCCTAAGGGGCGCCACCCCAGCTGTGAAATGCAGAGCTTTCCACTTAACACTTAGCGGTGCAGCTGAAATTTGGTATAGTAGGTTACCACCTGGGAGCATAAAAAGTTGGCCCGAATTCAAGACGACCTTCTTGAAGAGGTTCGTTGTGAGCAAAGAGGGAGAGGCCCCCATCCAACGTGTCCAAGACATGAGGCAGACACATGGAGAGTCCCTAAAAAGCATCCTATCACGTTTTACCAATGAGATGACATATTGTGTGCAAGTCACCAACCGTGAGGCGTTATCTACATTGAGAGAAGGTCTGAACATGAACACCATGTTCTGGAAGGACATGCAAAATCAAGATCCCGCCACCTATGATGCCCTACTCGAGATGATGAGACGGGAGATCATCAATAAAGAATTGATTGAGCATAGGAACAGGGCAAATAGAGGCCTTCCACCTCCTCAAAGGTAGCGTGCTAGAGGGTCGACCTCCACTTGATGGACTACCAAATGAACCAAGCTGGAAATGAGAGTTCTAGGCAAGCACTTGCCACGGCCACTCTTAGCGTCGTTCCTACATTAGCATATGAGGATATCAACCCAGTCACTAACACCCAGCAGATGGGAACTCCGCAAGGACCCCGTAGGGGTAGAGGCTGAGGCCGGGGTTCGGGACCTAAAAATAGGTCAAATCAGAACCCACCTGGATACTGTGCATACCACCGGTCCTATGGACACAACATAGCAGATTGCCAAGACTATGCTCACCGCTCCCGGTAGGAACCCCCTAGGGACAGAAATGAATCACCCCAGGCAAACAGGCCCCCGCCTAGGTACGATAACGACATGGGCGTGAAGAGGCTGCTCCTCGTCAAAGGGATGTTTCTCCGCGATGAAGGGAGCGTGATGCAGAGAGGCCCAGGGAAGGGCGCAAACACTGAAGAAATCAACAAGCTCAGGATGAGACCCCTATCCACGAGGTGGATACCATTTTTGGAGGCCCATATGTAGGTGGTGAAAAGCGGAACGCTAAAAGGAATTATGCCCGTGAGGCCAAGCGCCTCCCGCTTACCAGCTATATTGTGGGCCACAGCTCTCGGAAGGATTGAGTTCCACCTATTGTCTTCACCCAAGAGGATACTGAAGGAGTTCACTACCCCCACTACGATGCACTTGTGGTAAGAGCAGTCATAGCTTGGAATGGGCTCAAACGAAAGTTAGTTGACAATGGTAGCTCCATCAACATTCTATTCGGATCCACCTTGGACAAGATGATACTGGACCATGAGTTAACATCCACCACCACTCCTTTGTACGGATTTACCAGAGATAGCATTACTCCGAGAGGAAAAATCACACTCGTGGTAGAGATGGGGGAGTCTCTCCAAACCACAATGAACTTCATGGAATTCCTCGTTGTCGACAATCGATCGGCCTACCACAGAGTATTGGGTAGGCCAACCCTAAAGAAATTGGGAGCCGTCACCTCCATCACCACCTATACATGAAATTCCCAACGAAAAATAGGGTGAAAACGGTGAGAGGTGATCAAAGAGGCTCGAGAGAGTGTTATCTAAGCTCCATCAGAAAGGTAGAGCCCCAGGACGTCCATGTGATTATCGCCGACATAGTCATGGTTGATGTCCCAGGTGATGCTCCTGCCGAACCGAAAGATGTCAGAATGATTGACGCACCACCCAATCCGGAAGTATTGGTCATCGATGAGATTGATCCCCACATAATTGAACAAGAACCTCAAGCATCGCCAATTGAGAAACTTGAGAGCTTCTCGGTAGACCCCTGAAACCCATCCAAATTGTTGAAGGTGGGCAAGGGCTTGTCCAGCAATTTGAAAGAAAAGCTTAAGGATTTCCTAAGTAGAAACCTCGATATCTTTGCTTGGAGGCATGAGGACATGGTAGGCATAGACCCCAAGGTCAGTTGCCACCACCTGAAAATTGATCCTAAGGTTGCCCTGCATAGATAAAAAAGGAGAGCCCTCAATCCTGAGAGGTACGAGACCCTGAAGGAAGAAGTTCAGAAGCTCATCCAAAATGGCTTCATCAGGGAGGACACCTATCCGAGGTAGGTCTCCAATCCAATTTTAGTGAAGAAACACAATGGCAAGTGGAGGGCGTGCATCGATTTCACTAACCTCAACTAAGCTTGCCCGAAGGACAGCTTTCCACTTCCAATGATTGACCAACTGGTAAACTCCACGGCTGTACACGAGTTATTGAGCTTCATGGACGCATACTCCGGCTACAACCAAATTTCCATGCACCTGACCGATGAGGAACACACATCTTTCATCACAGACCGAGGCCTTTACTGCTAGAAGATGATGCCCTTCGGGTTGAAAAACATCGGATCAACATATCAAAGGCTTGTCAACAAAATATTTGTGGACTTCATCGGCAAGACAATGGAGGTCTATGTAGACGACATGCTGGTAAAGAGTTTGAAAGCTAGGGACCACATAACGCACCTCAACAGCACCTTCCAAATCTTGAGAAGATATAGGATGAGGCTCAACCCCCTCAAGTGCGCCTTCGGAGTGGCCTCGGGCAAATTCTTAGAATACATGGTAAACTAACGCGGTATCGAAGCCAACCCTGAAAAGATTGAGGCCCTATGCAAGATGAGGTCCCTCCAAAAGCCAAAGAAGGTGCAAAGCTTGATTGGGCGAGTGGCCGCGCTTAGCCGCTTCGTTTCCAAAGCTACAGACAAATGCCTCCCATTTTTCAAAGTGCTAAAAGCTGGGAAGAGGTTCCAATAGAATGAGGAATGTGAAGAGGCCTTCCAGGGCCTGAAAAGGCACCTAGGGCACGCCCCCTCCTCTCCAAACTGAAGCCCGGTAAAATTCTACAGCTGTATCTAGCCGTCTCCAATGAGGCCATCAGTGCGGTTCTAATCTGAGAAGAGGAGACCACCCAACTCCCTGTTTACCGTACAAGTAAAGCACTCCTATCGCCGAAAACCCGCTACCTCGATATGGAGAAGCTCGCTTTGGCCCTGATCACGGCCTCCAAGAAATTGAGACCCTACTTCCAAGCCCACACCATCCACGTGCTGACAAACTTTCCCCTAAGGCAAGTACTCCAAAAGCCCAATGCCTCAGGAAGATTATTGAAATGGGCGGTGGAGCTAAGTGAATTTGGCCTCATGTTCAAGGCTAGGGTAGCCATCAAGGGCCAAGCCTTGGCTGACTTTGTGGCATAATTCGCCAACTTACCCGAGGTAGATGAAATCATGGAACAAGCCAAGCCCCCTATGTAAAATTTATTCGTTGATGGGTCGGCTGGGGACATCGGCTCAAGTGCCGGAGTTGTCCTCATCAGCCCGGAAGGTCACAAGCTGAACTCGACGGTGAGATTCGGATTCAAGGCCACCAACAACGTAGCAGAAGACGATGCATTTCTTGCAGGCCTTAGGTTAGCTAGAGAAATGCAAGTAAAAAGGCTACTCATCAGTAGTGACTCCCAGCTAGTCGTTAGCCAGGTCAACGGTAACTTCTCAGCCAGGGACAAAATAATGGCCTCCTACTTGAAAATGGTGATGAACCTCATCCCATCCTTTGAAAAGTTTGAGTTAATCTAGATCCCTCGCATCGAAAATGCACATGCGGATGCAATCTCCAAACTTGCAAGTAGCAAGGATTCTGAACTACTCACGGTGGTCCCTATAAAGCACCTCATCATGCCGTCAACCGAGGCCCCCAGTGTTATGTGGGTCGCTAGGACTCCTACCTGGATGCAGCCCATCATGGCATACCTCAAGGACCAGGTACTTCCCACTAACAAGCGTGAGGCCTACAACCTAAAGAGGAGGTCAGCCCATTTTCTCTTCATTGATGATGTACTCTATAAGAGGAGCTTCTCCTCTCCACTCTTACGATGCGTCGGGGGAGAAGAGGCTACCTACATATTAAGAGAAGTCTATGAAGGTGTGTACGGCAACCACTTTGGAGGTCTATCTTTGGTACAAAAAATACTGAGGCAAGGGTACTACTAGCCTACCTTGAAAAGAGACGCCCTCGAGTTTGTACAAAAATGCGACAAATGCCAACGATTCTCTCCTGTCCAAAGACAACCATCGCAAGATTTGACCGCGATCTCCAGCCTTTCTCGAAGTAGGGTGTGGACCTCATAGATCCTCTACCAAAAGGCAAAGGAGGTGCGAGCTTCGCCATTGTGGCATTTGATTACTTCACGAAGTGGGTCGAAGCTAAACCCCTGGCAAAAATTACAGAAGCCAACACTTCGAAGTTCTTGTGGAAGAATATCATATGTCAGTTCAGGATTCCCCACTCGATCATCTTAGACAATGGTAGATAGTTCGACAACAAGAAGGTCAGAAGTTTGTGTGAAGAACTTGGCATCAAGAAGTATTTCTCCATGCCTCACCACCCACAAGCGAATGACCAGGTTGAGGATGTGAACAAGACAATCAAGCACGTCTTGAAAAGGAAGCTTGATGTGTCAAACGGGACCTGGGTAGATAAACTGCCACAGGTTCTTTAGGCAATCCGAACCACTACGAGGACCCCAACAAGGGAAACACCTTTTCTCATGGCATATGGGACAGAAGCGATGAGTCCCGTTGAAGTCGGACTTCCATCTCCACGATGTCTGCATTTCAGTAAGATAACAAACGACGAGCTTCACAGGTGCGACCTCAACTTCATTGAGGAAAGGAGAGATGAGGCCCAACTAAAGCTCAACACATATCAAAGAAAGATGACGAAGTACTTCAACTCAAAGGTAAAGAAGAGGTCATTTCGTTCTTCAATCAACATTAAGTTCAATTGCTTGACGAGGCCAATGCACTTGGGAGAAAAACATTGAATGAAAGAAGATATTATATTGATTTTCATCAAGATCACAAAAGGGAGGCCTAAGGCCAGTACATCAGAAATAATTGAAAAGAAAACTATCCTAAGCCTGGGACGATGATTGAGGTGCCTCAGCAGCCGGGGCCTCTGCAGCCTGAGCATCAGAACTTCCTTCTTTTGCCTCTGCTACTTCATCTCCAATCGCTTCATCAGCTGGGGTTTGAGGCACCTCATCTAGTGATGGCTCGGCTCAACCCTTTAACACACGAGCTCGGCTTGGGCTCGTGGCTCGTGAAAGATGAGCCAAGCTAAAGCTCGGCTGGTTGCTCAGGGATGAACTCGGCTCGACTCGACCCACGAGCTCACTGGCCGAGCCGAGCCCACGAACCGCTCTCATGCTCGATGAGCGGAGCAGGCTCGACTCGTGGGATTGAGCCCCTGCTCTGCTCGGCCCGTTTGACATCCCTAACCTCATCCACAAACTCCGACCTCAGCTGTGATAGGTCTTGATTTGGGTAGAGTTCCTCAGCCCTCTCCATCATCTCGACATAAGCATAATTTCTCCAGTAAATACTGAAGCTCTTGTACTCCTCGATATTATGGAAGTTGGCGATGCAGTCTTTCACCGCCTTCTCCTTCGCCACATTGGCCTCCTTCCTTGCCTTGGCCGCATCATCAACATACCACTTTATCTGGCCCTCCAAGAACTTGTACGCATCTTGGGCCCTTGCTAGCTCCAAGTTTGCCTTTTCCAAGGCTTCGGCAGTCACCTTCTAGTGGTCATTGGAAACCTCTACTTTCTTAGTCAAGGAGGCCACCTCGCACTGGGACTCATACACCTTCTTCTTCAACGCCTTGATCTGAGCCAAGGCATACACCAGCTTGGCCCTATCTTCAAGTTTTAGGGCCCTCGCTTCCTCTGCCTCGGCTATAGCTCCCTTCAGCTCCTCTGCAAGGAAGGCCATCTTCTTCTCCGAGGACTGGGTCCTCATTTGAAAGTCAATAAGGGCCTCCCTGCACTTCAATGTGAGACTAAGGTCCTCACACTTTGGCCCACGAGGGCCCATGTCAAGTCCATGGTGTCACATGAGGAGGCATGCAACTACCATCGATTCGTCCAGAATTTGTAGAAACTTTCTTGTAGCACTTTGGATCTCAGGTGACAGAGCCTCCACCAAAGCTAGAGCTAGAACCTCCTCCCTTCCGGCAAGGAAGCTCGGAGACTTTCCTTGCACCCTCACAGACCTCTGCTTGGCGGCCTCGTCCTCTGTCACCTCAGCTGCCCTCCTTGCAGCCTCTTCCTTAGTCTCCTCAGCCTCGGCTCATCGAACCATTTCAATCTTTACCACTTTCGAGGCGATCGCGAGGAGCTTCGGCTGAGTCTCTTTGGCTTCATGGGAGACGGAGGTCCCAAACTTTCCTGACGAGCTGGTGATGTACACCAGCTTCCTTTTCTTGGCTCCTCGAGGACCTTCTCCTTCTCCCGAGGCTCTTTGGCTTTCTCCAGCCTCTGAGGTGTCCCCTCTTCGGAAGCCCTTGAACTGCTGTCCTTGGAAAGGTACTCAACCCTTCCCCGAACCTCTTTGGCACCAGTCGACCTCGGCTTTAGGGGCCTCGCCTTCATAGTGGATGTGGCCCTGAGTATAGAGGCCATGTCAGGGGCTGCGTATTTCCTCCTCTTGAACTTGTCTGCAGAACATGTCAATGCATCAGCATCAAAACAAAAGAAAAGAAATACACAAGTATAGGAGCTTCTTATCCTTGGAGGCCATCAGTTCAAAATCAAGAAAGTAGCGACTTAGGTCGATGAGGTGGTCGAAGTGGCGAAGCTTGAGAGGTCTCTTATAAATATCCTCTATCACTTTGAACTCCTCCTTGCTCAACTCGAACCTCGTACTACTATCTGCGAAGGAAGCCTCAACAATTAGAAAAAGAAATTTGAATACAGAATGCAAACTATTTAGGCTGGGAGGCTCACGAGCTTCATAGTACTAGATCGGTACTATGCAAGCCAGGGTTGTGTCTCCCTCCACCTTTTGCCACCTACCCCTCATCCAGAACCACGACTCCTTCCACCCCTTAATGGAAGAAGGCAGCCCCACTACAAATGGTGTATGAGCTCCTAAGGAGTTAAGTAATACCACCCCCTTGACTCCTTACCTAGTATCCTAGGCTGGAATAGGGTCATAAATACGTGGAGAGGCATGTCCTCCCCAAGTGACACTTCCTTCTATAGAAAGTATGAGCCAACCAACTGGCTCCACCCATTTGGCAGAACCTAGGTCGGTGACAACATAAAGTTCCTCAGCACCGCCCTAGAGAAGGGGTGCAGAGGAAGACGCATACCTGCCTTAAACAGGTACTCGCTCACCGCTATGCACCCAAGCCTCTGATAGCAGGCTCGCTCATGGGCCTCGAGTACTAACATCTCTACATAATGAGGTACACAGTACCTCTCCCTAATCTCTCCCAGCCTCTTCCCTATCATATTCGAAGGGACTCTAGACGTCTTCCACTTTACACCGTAGTCTATTGTCTTCTTGGTCATAGCATACTGCTCAACCTCGGAGTCCCCTTGTAACTAGCCCCCTGACCGAATGACGTGACAGTGACCAACTCCCTACCCGAGGTGGACTCCATTTCAGAAAAGGACTAAGAACGCAATACAAGGGATTTTCTGTGAAAATACTTATGGGAATAACTATGCCAACGAAATGCTGCCGGAAAACCAGGGAACAAACAGCTTCAACGTCGGAAAACTTAAGCTTTGGAAGAAAAATCAGATTGCAAGAGGTAGAAAATCCAGTAAAATGGGGGTCTCTCGCCTTTTATAAGGGGCCAGGACGAATCCCAACCGTCTGATCAAAGCCCATCCAATCTGGACCCTTCATTCTAAATTAAATCTGAGGTGTAGTATTCAAACGATTTTTCAAACCGACGCCTCAGATTAAAGCATGTCTCCCACGTACCTCTCCCAACACTTCTGCTTCTAGAAGTTCCAGCTGTTCTCATGATTATGACTTTAATTCGATGGCAGCAGGCGCCTTGGAAGTTGTAACGGTTCTGCCACTTTTCCTCAAAAATATGCACAAAACATCAAATCATTGGCACAACTGTCGAGGAACAATTATTGTCAATGTGCCTCAGACTTCAACTATCAAGCCTCGCAGGTTTAGTTACCCAACCACCTCGGCTTCCTCTTCATCATTCAGCTATCAAGCCTCGCAGGTTCGGTTTCCCAACCACCTCGGCTTCTTCTTCATCATTTAGCTATCAAGCCTCGCAGGTTCGATTTCCCAACCACCTCGGCTTCCTCCTCATCATCAGCCATCAAGCCTCGCAAGTTCGGTTTCCCAACCACCTTGGCTTCCTCCTCATTATTTAGCCATTAGGCCTCGTAGGTTCAATTTTCCAACCACCTCGACTTCCTCCTCATCATTCAGCCATCAAGCCTCGCATGTTCGATTTTCCTACCACTTCGGCTTCCTCTTCATCATTCAGCTATCAAGCATCACAGGTTCGATTTTCTAACCACCTCGGATTCCTCCTCATCATTCAGCCATCAAGCCTCACAGGTTCAGTTTTCCCAACCACCTCGACTTCCTCCTCATCATTCAGCCAACAAGCCTCACAAGTTCAGTTTCCTAACCATCTCGGCTTCCTCTTCATCATTCAGCTATCAAGCCTCGCAAGTTCGATTTCCCAACCACCTCGGCTTCCTCCTCATCATTCAGCCATCAAGCTTCGGAGGTTCAGTTTCCCAACCACCTCGGCTTCATCACATTTCAGCCATAGTAAGCACCCAGGTTCGGTTTCTCAACCACCCCGGCTTCATCATTCTCATCACTCCTTGACAACAGCACATCTCTAACTCCAACCATGATATAAATATCTATACTTGGACTTAGGGACTATTATTTCGGGTACAAAAAATTTCAAAAGTTTCTTTCGATTTAACCAATTGACTTTACTTCACCGAAGTCCTCGCATTACATAAATGACTATACTCAGACTTGGGAAACTATTGTTACATGTTTGCACACTTGGGCAACCCATCGGGGCTCACAACCAACTCATATCGAACCACGTGACACTCAAGTAGAGGTGATTTGCATAGCCGAGCTCCACAGAAGCCCCGACCCATATATACCGAGGCCCATCTATCATTGCCTCTTGAGGAGCTTTCGAAACCCATATGCCGAGGCCCTTTAAAGGTAGACGAGGCCCTATTGGCCGAAGCTCTGTAGCCGAAGCACAAAGCAGCATCTTTCATAGACATTTCTCCCAAGTTGTCCTCATACAAAGATCTTACTAGAATGATTGATAGGATGTTTGTCATGAGTGTAAATGTTAAGTCTTGTCACTAGCAGAGGCGGCTCTGCCAATCACGAAATGTATAGCAGGCTAGGTGCGGCTGATGTCTACAATTTGACATGTAAATTAACTGGATGAGGCCATGTGTACTCCGAACCAAAGGTCACGATCTAACTTGTGACACTATAAATACTCTCACATGTACCCCATACAAAGGCTAATACAAAAATCAATACAAGAAACCATACTTTACTCAACTCTTTCTTTCTTATTACCTTGCAGTACAATACGAATCCACGCATATTCACATACACATTTCCAAATATCGATTGGTAATTATTGTACAATCGGTTAACTAACATCCCGTCGGATTCCGAACGTTCTCGTCCCACGCCGTTGAGCTACTCTCACACCCTTGATCTATCCGTTTTAGACCGTCCACGTATCCTTAGCATGTTGGACTTTCGCTCATGTGTGTGCGGGTGGATCCGGCATTAGTTGGCAACATTTTCTGGGGTCAACAATTACAATCAGATCTTAGCAATTTGGGTATCTGACTTTTGAAGAATCCATACGATTTAGAATTGGTATCTGACAAAGTGTTTTGATATTCAACTCTTTGGCTTTTGGGGGCAAATTGAAGAGTTCGATTTAGATTTAATGGCCACACATATAAGAGTAAGAGGTTTAAAAGAACATGAAGTTTCCTTTGGGATGGATTGTTACCCCCTAGCAATTGTTTCACATTGATTTTGGGTTTGATTTGGGTTGGAGTGGAGTAGTGAGGTGGGGGTGGGGATGCAATTTTCTCTCTTTTTCATTTTTCTTTTACATTTAATTATTTTTATCTAGTTATTTGAATAAAATATAAATTTATCATTATACCTCTTAAAATTGATCAAAACATGGTTAAAGTCAATTTTTCTAATAAACTAATGATCACGGAATCCATCCATTTGTCCTTTCCTTGTAACGAAAAAAATAATATGTTTGGAACTGTGAGTGGCACAAATAAAAAATTTGGATAAAGTCTACAGAGAAAAGAAAGGTTTGTGATGCAACTAGAATTATTCCTAATTATTAGCAGATGAATTTAAAGTATATTTAATATTAATTTTGTCTATTTAAGTAAATTTAGGTAAGTTTAAAAATGTAATATATAAACTTCTTAAAAAGTGGATGAATAAATAGAAAGCAAAAAGCTGTTGGTCCAGATTTGGAGATCAACTCAAATCTAGGGCTGAGGTAGTGACACATCAGCCCTTGATTTGAATTCTATGGATTGAAATCATGGGCCGAGGTGCCCTGGTTTTAAATCTGTCCCTGGACAATTAGCAAGCCTCATATATAAATTGTGGATGGAAATAGCTGTTCCCAAAAAATACCATCCTCGAACATCTACTTATACAGCCACCCTCCTTACCCAGCATCTAGCCCCTCCCAACTTCAAAGCCCCTCTTCCTTACTTATTAGGACACCGAGAAGGAGATGGAGATCGGTGAATGGACCGAGGAGAAACTTCTTTTACAATTAATTGGACAATGGGAATTTTCACACTGATTGAGATTTGTGTTAAATTAAATTATAGGAATACTGAAAAATCTTATTTTACCAAAAGTAGAAATATACAAGTAAATTAATTACTGATAGCCTCAAACTCTGGTATAAAAGATGATTTTCACTCAGTTTACTATTAAACAAGAAAGCCAATAAATAGGTTTCAAAGTTCGATTTCATATTTTAGTTAAATCTAGGATAATTTGATCTTTGTACGATGTACCTTTGGTTTCATAGAATGTACATGAATAAATAGCTAGCTAATATAAACTTCACTTAATTTATTGTTTTCTTGAAATGTATTTAGAATTATGAATTAAATCAATGCAAGAATACAAGTGATTATCTTTGTGAGACTCGAATGCTTCCAGAATTTTGATATTGAAAGGATGGTGAAACGTGGCTTAACATGGGCTGTTGGATTGACTCTGGAACCTTCTACTATTGGTGTCGTTTCACCTGGCACCCCATTCCTACCTCTTAACGCGTCTGACTCTTGGTTTTTGCGAGAGAAAAATCCTCTCGTTTGGCTAGGGTTTTATTTGTATGATTCTTTGGATTTGAGATTTGAGGCCTGAAACTTGTAAATCTTAGGGATTTAGTTAGACATTCTGAGTGATTTTTTGTTAGAACCCTATATTTTCTTGAGTCGTGAAGTTTTGATTTGTGATTCTTCGAAGGTGTTGGGTCGATCTTAAGAGATAAGTGATCTAGATCTATCTCTTTGTATTTGTTAAACATTTGTAATCCTTCGTTGCCATTTTGGGCGATTATAGTGCAATCGAGCGTAATCAAACTTGTTGAATGCTCAATGGGGGATGTAGGCATTTGAAGCGGTCACTGAACTTCCAAGGTTTAGGTCGAAAGAAATCTTGTGTTCAATTTTTAGTTTTCTGCACTATCTACTTTCTGCCATTTAAATATTTTACTTCTCAGTTTTAATATTGTGTGAACCTTTGCCCTACAGTGGTATCAGAGCCACAATGAGGAACGCGATACCTGGATCTTGGAGAGTTTGGTTGATCTTCGTCAGATCTGGAATTTTTTGGAACTGTTGAAAAGTAGATTTGAACCAATTCGAGTTATTGAACTCGCTTGGTAAGATCCTTTCAATTTACTGTATATTTCTTTTTAGAAATTTGTGTTTCTTGAACTTTTCCTTGATTTTTTCAGTACACCGTTGAAACCCCATTAAGACTAATCTTTGTCCAGTGGCTCCTGCAAGGTCCCTGGAATCTGAGATAAATCAAGTGCAGGTGTGTACTTTGGAGAATCTTGCTAGAGGGATTTGTGAAACCTTGTATTTAATCTCAGTGATTGCTATCCATTGATTGATCCTGCCTGTTCTCTGTAGATATTTTAAGAATTGTGATATCTTGTATCACATTGTGTTCTACTATGATTTCAAATTGGTACTTTTTGACTCCCTACTTAAACTACTTTGAGTTCTTGTTAACCTCTGTGTCATAAATTGTCTGCATCATGGCCACTGCTAAATTTGAAGTTAGTCAATTTGATGGTAAAATTGATTTTGATATGTGGAGTTAGAAAATGAAAGCTATCTTGATGCAAATGAAATTTGCTAAGCCATTAAATGATTCATGGCCTAAGGATTTAGCACCTGCTAAGAAATATGAACTTGAAGAAATTGCTTGGAGTACTATATTTTTGTGTCTGTCTGATAATTTGATTAGAGAAGCAAGTGAAACCACTACTACCTCTGATCCTTGGGTAAAACTTAAGGAAAAATATGAGACCAAAACCACTCTAAATAGGTGTTTTCTTTTAAAACAATTCTTTTCTTTTAATATGGATCATGCAGTTGACTTAGAAGAAAACTTAACTAGGTATACAAAACTTACCCAAGACTTGGCCAATTATATGATTCTTTGGCTCAAATCTTTGATTTGAGGCCTGAAACTTGTAAATCTGAGTGATTTAGTTAGATATTCTGAGTGATTATCCGTTAGAACCCTATATTCTCTTGAGTCATGAAGTTTTGAGTGTTGTACATTGAATATTCTTTGTGATTCTTCGAAGGTGTTGAGTCAATCTTGAGAGATAGTGATCTAGCTCTATCTCTTTGTATTTGCTAAACATTTGTAATCCTTCGTTGACATTTTTGGGCTATTATAGTGCAACCGAGCGTAATCCAACTTGTTGGATGCTTAACGGGGATGTAGGCATTTGAAGGGGTTCTCGAACCTCCGGGGGTTAGGCCGAAAGAAATCTTGTGTTGAATCTTTAGTTTTCTGCCATTTAAATCCTTTGCTTCTCGATTTTAATATTGTATGAATCTTTGCCCTACAATCTTTATTGCGTAATAATAATATTTGTTGAGTTCTTTTCATTTTGTCCTTTCCCCAAGTTGAGATTTTTCTTGTACAAGGAATTTACAACTAGCATAAGAAGATATCGTTTGATAGATTGGCAATGGTCCTTTAATGCTCAAATTAGAAATAAAGTAAAAGTGCTTTGCCGACAAAGTTACATGATTCTCTTATCCTAATTTCAAATCCATGAGTTGGATATGCTATGCAATAAACAAGGGAACTAGCAGAACGACTTCTTATTTTGACTAAACATTATGGATGATTTGACAATTTTAATGGAGTAACTCTAAGGATATGAAAAACAAGATAGGAATTTTTCAAAATAATATTAGAACAATTTGAAGATATGGAAAGAACAAAGAAAGAATCAAATCTTGACATGTCTTTTTGGAAAATTCCTCAATTTCAGACCATACACGAAATGTGAATAGTATGCTTTCGGAAGAAGAAATCAAGAATTTCTGAAATATCTTACAAAATTTCGTTCTTTTTTTCTCAATGGTTGATTAGAACTTCATCTTAGTTCAAATCCTATTGAGAAATCCACTAAATATAAAAAATTGTT
The DNA here is from genome assembly GCF_002742605.1 of Olea europaea var. sylvestris. NCBI lineage: Eukaryota > Viridiplantae > Streptophyta > Magnoliopsida > Lamiales > Oleaceae > Olea > Olea europaea. Next base: position 112,677 of record NW_019232571.1, read on the forward strand.
AATATTGTTTAAGTCATATATATCTAGAGATTCATATATATACAATCCTATTATATGTGTTGGATGGAAAAAGTTCACATATATCTCAAGGTTTTGAGTTCATACTGAAAGTTACCAGTTCAACCCTAATATTACCTAGAGAAGGGTAAATAGATGAATGATATGGAATTAAAATAATCAATTAAAAGTAGTAAGTCACTTTTTAATTATTCTTAGATGGCAAATCAAGCAAGTCCAATTATCCAACGTTTGAAAGCCGCAACAATAATTAACGCAATAAAGAAAACAACAATTGTTGATTGAGAAACCCAATTGGGTAAAAACTTCGGGATCAAGCCGGTAACCTCTATTATAAACAATAATGAACTTATAATACGATCCAACCTAAAAATTCCACTAGAATCGCTGATCTATTTCCTGTAATCTCCAAGACCCGCTGGAACGTGCTTCACTCACACTTATTCTCGATCTTTTGGAATTGTCTATTTCCCGTGGATCACCATGAACACCTTGTTCTTGTACACTTTTTGTGCTTCTGGTTCAACCTCTCTCAATTCTTCAGCAACCTCTGAAAGTTCTTGAGAAAGTACCTTTCTTTATGTATGAAGGATGTAAGTGTCTTGGATTCTAGAATTTGGTGTTTTTCCCAAAGTGTGGTTGTATGCACTCAATAATCAATGAATGAATTAAAGACTAAAACGTGTTCTTGGATATTTGAAGGATGATATTTAGGAGAATTATAATGAATAACCGTACAAAATTTCGTGTTAGGGGTTTGGTATATATATATATAGTAGAATGTAATTAGATAGTATGGCACAGATAAAACTCTAGAAAAGTACGACAGAGTTTCTGTTTTTGCCGTTTGAGCATCATATGGGCCATAGGCTAGAGAAAATCCGACCGCTCTTTTTCCTCCTTGTTCCAAACTCGAATCTTAACTTACTTAATTCATCTATACAACATTGCAACGTACTCCTTAAATTTTACAACTTTTTATTTTAGTCCTTTCTATCTAAAGAATTACCAATACAATAAAAACCTAACACATACGTGTTGAAAGTTGAAACATCATATCTCTAATTTGGTTAACAATTTTTGTTTTATATGTTTGAAACTCTTATACTCCTTTGTGTGCCGTAACATTAAAGATGAATAAAGCTTTATACGCATATATTTTACCCTAATCTCTATATAGAAACCTAAAACTATTGCATCCAACCACCAACCAACCATGACTTTCAAGTTTCAACTGCCACATACCGCTAAGGTACGCACTCATTTAGGGAAGTAGGACCCCATATTTATTTTATAAATGCTACATGTAAAATAAGTTGTACAGCAACTTATTTAGCCCTCTCACACGTAGAGGGTGGGGCACGCGATTAAAATAATCGTGGATACCACACATATGAGAGGGCTGTAATTTTTGCAGTCCTTAAATGATTTACAACTATCTTTTTCCTATTTATTTACTTCAAATCAAGACCATATTTCATTCTAATCGTGACCCTTTCAATAAATGAATTTATTTCACCTAAAATTTTGGTCTTGTCTACGCAAAGCTAGTTAGATAACTTAAAAATTGCACAATGATTAATTATTCAAATGCATATATTTTAAAATGTTAAGTTAAAAATGTTAGTATTATTCACGAGTACTGTGTTTTACTAGTATGTACTCAATCGTCGTTACAGATCGTGAAGACATTGTATTTTTAAATAAGATTATATGATAAAGCGTGTATTGAAATTTTGTAGCTGTCCAATTCATTTCAACTCATTAAGGGCCTGTCTGTCAAGACATTTGAAAGTCAAAAATTGTTTGTGATATATGATATATTTCTCATGAAACTCTTTCCTAATAAATAGATGCAGAAGCACTACCAAATGAACCCTAAATATACTTATAGTTTCAGTCTCTTGTTGAAGCTAATGTAAAATCTAAGACGAGGAAACGAAATATATAATTAAATTGCAAGGTGGATGGTCCCTCCTTTAGTATTCTTGCACTTGTTATTTGTTAAACAAGGTATTGGCAAAGTAAATTCAGAATACATAAACAGATTAATATATTTTATTGATGACAACTTGAGAAAAGTAATTAATTGTTACTAGTAATTTGAATACTTCAATACCATTTTCCTTTTACTCTTTAACATATATTGCATGAAAATTATTTGTTATCTTAAATGTAACATGCTGCATGGAAGTAGACAAATGAGTTTATTTATGTATACAGAGTGTTAGTCCACAAATTTTGAAAAAGAACATTTTGGCCCCCACACACTCTTTGGATCAACCCATGAATTATCTAGTAATAGGTCTTTCACAATGAGATCCACCTACAATAATGGTATATTCCATTATTATTACACAATTAATATTATAGTAGACCAAAACCGTGCCAAACCCTTAGTGGCTCTGTCACCGTATTTTCATTAAACAAATTAACTTTTTAGCAAGGTTGTAAGGATTGTAATTTTGGATTTAATCTCTATAAGAGTCTTACGAATTCAACGAGTTCATCGAATCCTCTATATGTGTGTGTATGTGTGTGTAAACGTCAAATATTAATGATTTAACGAGGACAACTAACTAAAATCAAATTATACAAGGTTGCAGCTAAATATTATATGAATATCCACAATTGAAAATCTAAGCGATCAGGGTGACATGCAAATTTCATCTAGTATTGAACCAAAACTGAAGTCTAAGTATACTTCCATTTTATTTTTAAATTGAATTTTTAACAACAATTAAAACTACTCATGAACACCAATGATCATGAATAGTTGCACAAATTACAAACTCATAAATTTCATGAACAATTACAAAATTATGAGCCCAAAAAATCAGCCTACTTCTACAAGGCCAGTTAAATATTCAACTCAAAAGAAGGAAAAAGCAGAATACATATCGATTTGAAAACAAGATGCAAATGAGCTATAATAGAAGTCATCGAAGAAAAGGTAGAATGATCAAAAGAGTTCAAAAATATCATGAACGAAGGAATGGCTGCCATCGATTTTCACTGGAGACCGAGAATAAAATATAACACATTTCATCCCCTATAAAGAAATTTTTTAAGAAATTTTTTTTTCTTTCGTACAAAAAGGGAGGAATATTGTTCTGACCACGGGATCGCGAATTCATAATTTTAAAATCTTACAATAGGATCAAATCGCTTTATCATTTTAGGATCATAAAATTGTAAGATCCAGATCGAGAGTTTAACCACCATGCTTTTTAATAGGACGATTTTCATCTAGTGCAAAACTACTTGTGTGACAACCATAGGTTGGGGACTAATAATGCAATTATACAGTGGGTTGTATAAATGAAGGAGAGAGGAGGTGGGCGTATTGGAGTCATTACAGAAAAGAAACCAGTGAAGATGATAGTGACAAAGAAAGATATTTGTAGAAAACAAGGCCGTTTTAATGCTTCATTCTTCAATTCTACATTTAGGTTCAATTAATGAAGGCAGGTAGACTTGCTAAATTAAACCCCCCCCTCCCCATCCCACTCCACCCAACTCCTTCACTCTTTTTGTGTAAACATGTTTTTGTGCATGGATATTATTGGGAATTTATTTAAATATGTGCAGCGAAAATAAAACAATTTCAATTTCCATCAGAATTCATCTTTGTATTTAGATAAAAATTGTGATAAAAATTATACATTTTCTTAGATCTGTAAACTCCTTTGCATTATTTTTGTTCCAACAACCTGGATCTGTCTTTCATAGCTATCCAATTGTCCAACCTCCAATAAATTTCACATAGAGAACAGATTATAGTCACCAGGATTTTCTCCTCTTGTATTAGCAAGAATTATGAGATTCTATACAGACTGAAAATTCTAGTCATGTATTTATATAAGCTCAAACGGGTTTGATCTGGTCTAGTCCAATATTTAGTTAATCTATTTATTTAAATCCGGTCCGTGAATTAAAATTAATTAATTCGGGCCTATAAATAATCAACTCAATTAATTAATTAATTTATCCAACAATTGTTAAATTAATTAATCGACAAATTGCAATATTCCAATTATCTTTTTTGTGCGACCCATTGGTTCCCTACCACAATGCCAAACGATGTGAAATATTATTTTGATCTAATCAAAATTGATAAATTAAAACACCATTTTAATTTATCACCAATTCACACTCGCCGTCCCAGATTGACATCTAACAATGTATCAGGGCAACACATTTGATGGGATATGTCACGTGGTATGACAAAACCAAACTTGTTCACTTACCATGAAACTATAATCCCTTCGTCAATATAATCCGATCAATTACGAGATATGGAAGTGTGTCAATCTCGATTATCGATCATATCTTTCATTCTACTATTAAGTCAACATGAGTCCAAAACTCATTTTCGCCTTATGAGTATACCTTAACCAAGAATTTCGTTATTGACTTAATTAAACGAAATTCAGATCACAATCTCTTACTATCTAAGAGTGACGAATTCTCTATTGGTCATTCACAATCTTCATATGGTTCTTGACATACCCGAACGATGCCGTATTAGCGGCCCATGGTAGAGCAACATCTAACACCGTCAAAACATGACTATTCTCATACAAGGCACTATGATGACCTCAAGCCATATGACCAATTCCACTATCAAACATTAGAGATTAACTACTGACACTCAGATAGTTATCCATGTGGAATCTCTTAGCGGGTCCCCAATGTTTCGTTCTATAACAAAACATCCACGTGTTCATTTAAGTGTCACCACATTTTAGCTCGTGAAGTCAGCTACTTACTTCACAAGTAAGAAATTCCACACGTGATGGTTTATCCGTAACAATGATGTCCGCATCTCGTTATTACTTACGACCATGGATTATTCAAGATCCAATCATATGTAATTTGTATCTCACAATCACAACTTCTTGTGATTAACAAATCACTTAAACTTGAATCTTCGGACTCTATTATTTAATATTATTTATCGAAAATATTAATTTAAATAAATAATAGATCTTACCAAATATAAATGCATTAAACATATTGGAAGTGTTTATAACCTTAATCGATTGGATCAAGGGCATAACACTTACACATACATGCGTCATTTCTGGGTTTCAATATTCCTTTTCTTAGGTATTCAATAAAATTGAATAATACAAAATTTTTTTCCATTTTTAATATCTGTTGATAAAAGTATCTCCATTCTTAACTTTTATTTTTGATCTTGAAATCATTATGAAATAGAAAATGAGAGGGAAAAAAATGAAAACTTATAGTAAAAATGTGTGTGTGTGCGTGTGTCTATGAAACATTTTTTGAAAGTTTGTAATCTGTTTTTAAAATGAAACTTTTTTAATTAAATCATCTTGAAAGTTTAAAATACATAAAACTATTGATAAATTATTATTTTTTGATTGATGAATAGTTGTTTTGAGGGCTGATCCACGCTCCTGAGTGGAATCTCACCAACTGTTCTTGACTAGACTCTTTTGAAATTTGCATTAACACCCACCATACCCAATGCGTGATGCATCGATTTCTACAATAATGGAGGCTAAATAGTCTATTATGGAAATAAATGGGATACTTTTGACAGCATCTTTAACTTTTCATATTGCTAAAGTATGCTCGTGACTCCATGGTGAATGATGCTTTTGTAGCCTTTGAAAAAGTGGAGCGCACAATAACCTTATGTTTTAGTTGCCCAATGAAACCTTGAGATATATTTGCTATGGCGTCTACAGTCATTCCCGTGGCGATATAAACAGCATGACAAACAACCATATTTTTAAGGAAATTGACAATTTGATATTCTATCATACCATCAAGTTTCCATTCAATGAGTCCATCACCATTACAAGAAAAATTGAGGTTTCTTCTTTTCCTCATATAACATATTAGGATGAGGGGAGCAAGAATAAAAATTTGGAAGTTTGGAATTTTGTCCTCTCAATTTATTGATAGAAGGTTCTTCATTTTCAATAAATTGAGCTTCGAGTTCATCTAAAACATCAATTGTATTAATGTTTTTGGATTATCCTAATATTGAAATTTGTTTTGCAAGTTCTTGTAAAATACTAGATTCTTCAGACCAAATCTCTTTACCCAATTTTGAAGTAAAATTTGAATTGATTGGTTTGAAAACTAGAGGTTGTTTCTCATCTTTTTTGGAGAGGAAACCTCAGAATCAAAGTTGGCTTCAATTCTAGACAATTGAGAACACACAGATTGAAGACCAATATAGTATAATTGTCTTGAGATTGAATATTTTTTATATCCATGGTTGTAGTGCCTCTTCCGGTCTATCAACATAAAGTTATTTGCTAAAAGATACAATAATTTCAGTGTTTACAGGAGAAACAACGATTCTTATATTGGAGGATGTTTAGATTGAAAATTTTGACCAGATGGAGTTTTCCATGTTTTTTTGTTAACATGGGTATTACAAGAATATGCATATCTATGCAAAGAATATGCGTAATTATGCATTTTTTAAATTTTAATATTATTTTAAATATTCTAAACTAATAAATAAATAACAAAAATATAATGATCAAATTCATAAATACTACAATTACTTGGTAATCAATTCATACAATTAGATTAAACACGAACATCAATTTTAAGAAAACACTAAATATTGTCTAACTTTTTGTCGTATTCCATTTCAAATTCTTCTTCATCCAAGTTATCTTTTGCTCCGATGTAAAATCATCTTAATTGGGCTTTCTTATTTTAACTCGAGAATTTCTATTACCTCTTGTAGATTGTACAATATCATTAGTAATCTCCTTCTCATCATCACAACTATCAACAATCCAAGATTGTTCTTAACTAGCATCACTTGCTATTAAAACTAGAGAAAGAAAGAAGACGGAGGAGGCTTGAACTCGACGTAGATACTTTGCAACTCCAAGAAAAAATTGTTTTAATTTTTGATTTTTTTTTAAAATGTTAAATCCCTACGTATTACTATATATAATTCATAGATTTGAGCGATTTGGATTAATTAGATAACTTTTGGTTTGATTTACTTTTTTAAAATGATAAAATTAGGTTGGACTTTGCTAGGCTATTTTTGACACATTTTTAATACAAATGCATGTGCATTTTCACAATATAGGATGGATTGCTTGCATTATCATGCGCACATCCCATATACGAGGTGTTTCGCAAATGCATCGAGTAAATGCGAATTTATATGAAACATATACATGCATTTTATAATGCTGATATAACATAAATTTGATAGCCAAAGCATCTTGACATTATTAAATTTTTTATAATTTTGTAAAAAAATAATAATTTTGTTATAAAAGTGAAGAAAAGGGAAGAGAACAGAGAAAAACTAATAGACTTGTGTGTGTTTTATTAAGAATCAAAGCCCCATATTTATAGGACAGAATCAAAGATACGACAGTAATAATTTCTAGGGTTGCAGGGGTATAATTGTCATTCACCTCTAAACCCTAATAAACTTACCTTTTACAACACTCCCTCTTGAATGACATATTATAAAATATGTCTCGTTAAAACCTTGTTTGATAAAAATCCAATGAAAAAAATCAAATGAAGAAAAAAGAGTACAGTGATTTTGGAGTACTAAAAATAAATGTTGCCTCATTAAATCCTTGCTAGGAAAACTCAGTGGAACAAAACCTAAGCGAAGGAAAAAGAGTATAGCTACTCCCTCTGATGTTGATCACTGAAGATGTTTGAGTCGATGCATTCCAATTTTATGAACTAATTTCTCGAATGTAAATGTTGGCAGTGTTTTTGTGAATAAATCGGCCACATTGCCACTTGAGAGAATTTGTTGGATGTCAATGTCGCCATTCTTCTGAAACTCATGCGTATGATAGAATTTTGGAGAAATATGCTTTGTCCTATCACCTTTGATATAGCCTCCTTTGAGTTGTGTAATACAAATTGCAATGTCTTCATACAAAATTGTTAGCTATCCTTTGTTGGAGTTAACCCACATGATACTTGGATATGATGGGTCATGTCCTCAACCATACACATTATTGGCTTCCTTCATGGATTACAATAATTTCAGATTGATTTGAAAATGTTGCTATCAAGAATTGCTTCATGGATTTTCATGATATAGTTGTTCCTCCACGTGTAAACACATCCTATTTGTGATTTAGCTTTATGTGGGTCAGAGAATTAACATGAATCTGTATATCCCACTAAAGCGGATTCTGACTTTCGAGAATAAAATAATTCCAAATCAATAGTACTCTTTAGGTAATGGAAAATATGTTTAACACCATTCCAATATTTTTGAATTGGTGTAGAGCTATATTTTGCAAAGAAATTTATAGAAAAAGTTATGTCAAGTCGACTGCAATATACAAGATAAGTTAATGCTCCAATTACACCAAGGTACAATACTTCAGGACCAAGAACCTTTTCTCCATCTTCAAGTGGACGAAATGGATCATTTTTCACATCAAATGATCGAATAACTATGGTGACACCAGTGGATGTGCATTATCCATATAAAAACGCTTTAAATTTTTTTATATACATAGATTAATGAACAAATAATTTTTTTGGGAAATGTTCAATTTGCAACCCAAGACAAAATTTGATTTTCCCAAATCTTTAATCTCAAATTCGTTTCTCAAATAACCAGCAACTTTGTTAAGTTTTTCAGAAGTTCCAATTAAATTTAAATCATCAACCATAATTGCAAATCCAATATTTATTTTCTTTATAAAAACATATGGATGGACATGGTCATTTTCATAGCATTCATTCAACAAATATTCGCTAAAGTGATTATATCACATGCGTCCAGATTGTTTTAATCAATATAATGATCTAAGAACATGATTCTCGAGCATGTATCATTTGAGTTATGCTTCAGACATATTAAAATTTTCAAATATTACATTAATAATCATGTCAGATCAGTTGACTATCACATATTTTAAATTTCATGTATTGTCAGGATAATATGATATAGATTCGTGATTTCATCCATGACGATCTTTGCGAAATTTACTATATTGAGAGTCGTGCATTACACAATACGACTTCATTTTTCTCATTTCCTTTTCGTATATATATATATCTTTAGATTTTCGGACTACATGTCCAAAAATCTCGTTGTTATCTAGTAAATTCAATTTAAGATTGCATCTTTTTTTATTTGGCCAAACATTATTTTGATTGATATATTTCGACGCATTTATTTCAATTCCTTGCGATTCACATATGATACTGTGTATTATGTACAAAATTGTTGTTAACAATTTTTTCTTTTCTCGTTCGATTCTATTTCTTTTCCCATAGTGACATAACTTATTTAGATATCTCAATTTTCAACATATCAAGTGCCTTTTCTGGGGTTTTATAATTTGTTATGTCTCAATACTCATTAAGAGTATATGCCTCCTTAATGAAACCATTTTTGCTAATTGCTCCAATTTCATTTGAAGATTTTTGTATTAGAATCGAACACCATCACGCTTCAGGTGTGTGATAGATATATCAAATATAATGCTAACAAATTGTTCACTAAGACATCAATTCGTATTGGAGCATTAAAAATTGGTGCATGAGATATTATTGATCTCTTTAACTAATAAATATATCTAAATAAATTATCTCTCGAATTTCTAGTTCGAATGATATTTAGCGATGATTTAGATAATGGTGCATCTATACATTATTTTCAACTTCTTAATTCCTTCCCTAATGCTGAGAGAATTGTCCAATCAAATTGAGAATCATTTTTTCAGTATTATAAAATATCCTCCATTTGAAATAATAGTTCAAATTACGCACTTATTCTCAGCATTCTTTATTTTACATCTCAGTGTATTGTGGTGTTCAATTTACATATACTACACCATCAAAAATAATGAAATGAAAAAATTAGGATCTGTTCATAAACTGATTATAATATGGAGAACTGTGATTTTGGCATGATGATTAATAGAATTCCCTAAATAAAAATAGAAAATACTTTATTCTCAATTAAAATAACTAGAGACATTTAACAAACAATAGTGTTAAATAATTTATCGACGTCTCAACTAACACTCATTAAAATGTTGAGATTTATGCCCACTAGCATTAATAAGACATAGTCTTGATTATATAATCTGAAAATTATACTCATAACTTGAGCAATAATTTTGCAAAATTTTAGGTTGCGAATACTATGTAATCATCTAATATTTGTGTCAAATCTATTACATACAAATAATATTTAGATGGTTAACATGGTGGGCGACAGGGCCCCATATATCACCCTAAATAATTTTCAGAAATATATGGAATTTAATCCCTATTTTAGCTATCGATGTTCAATGATCAATTGTCGATAAAGAGAACAAATAATATATAGAAATTCATTGGATTGAAAAATCTTCTAATTCTTCATTTAATATCCATTAAGAAATTTTAATTTCACATCATTATTGATTCAGTGATGGTCCAACAGGTCATGCCAAATAATAAAATCAAATTGAACTTCTAATTCAATATAAATTATAATTCAATTATTTAATCTCGAAGAATATGATTAAATATTATATAATCATATATCATTCAAGTAATCAAACTAATCAATGTTCTAACGATATTAGTTATGTGTTTTCCTTAAGGGATAAATATGAATTCAAAATAATATATATTTTTGAAACATGTGTTGCTTTAAAAGGACGTTAAATATTTTTTATTATTATTGCTCATTCAAAAGCAATATATCAATATTTTTCTAGAATATTGAAAATTATAATTCAAACTCTTCGGGAGTAATCAAATATTATTATAATAAATTATACAATAATTTACTTTTCGAGTGTAAAAATATAATTTACATTAGATTATATGTAATTATATTTTTCGAGAGCAAGTAAAATCTAACTAGATTATTAATGAAAATTATAATGTACTATTTTGATACCACACTATATTTTACTATTACTTCTTCAAAAACAATTTCAAGAACAATAGATCAATATTCTTCTGAAATAAAAAAAATTTTAATGTCATGCTCTTCAGGAGCAATAACATATTAATGTTAATAGTAATAATTATGTAAGAATTTACTCTTCAAAAGTAAAAACATAATTTTATGTTAAATATTATATCATTATGCTCTTCAAGAGCAATAAAATCTGATCAAAATATCAATATCTAAATACGTATGTAGAAAAATAGAAACGTATAATCTTCAAGAGCATATATACAATATTCTTCTGGAATATTGGCATTAACGATTCATTCTACCTTTCGAGTTAAATAATAAAATTTATGTCCTACATGAGTAACAATGAAATATTCTTCTTGAATATTTATATAATGTGTGTTGCATTTCTTCGAGAACATCAACATTATATTCGTTTAAAATAATTATAATTTAAATTATACTTTTTCAAAAGCATTGAGTCAATATTATTTTGGAATATTGAACTTGTAATATCATGCTCTTTATAAGCAAGTAATATTTTTTTAGAATATTAATAATATTGTGCTATTTCAGGAGCAACAACGAACTATTTATAATAGATAGATATACAATTAATATTCTTCTAGAATATTAATTATAATGTTGTGCTACTTTTGGAAGAACAAGATAATAAATTCTTAATTTGAAGTTCATAGAATAATATCTAAAAATATTTAATTGCTATATAGACATGATATGAATTCATGTGGAAAAAATAATTACCAAAAATGCATTAGGAAAAATAATCTCCATACATTGAAGTTAACAAAATCAGCTAAATCTTTTACCAACATGCAAAAAGATACTAAACATGCACATGAATTCCACATATACAAAAATCAAAAGTAGAACTAATGTGTAACAGATTCAAAAGACAGAATTAATACGTGAATAATATGTAATAAAATTGATTGTGTATGAATCCAAAGACATGAATTAATATGTGTACAAATTACACATACAAACGTGAATTTGAATTAATATGCATGCCGATAAAAAGTAGAGAAGAAGAAGCAACCTCGTTATGATGCATATGTATATTGAAATATTTCACATGCTACCAAATTAATTTTGATACACGTGATAAATATTCAGGCCTAAAAAATTATTACATTCACTAAACTTTGAAAAATTAAGCTATCGTGCTGATAACGTGTTACAAAAGTGAAGAAAAGAGAAGAGAACATAGAAAAGCCAATAAACTTGTGTGTGTTTTATTAAGAACCAAAGCCCTATATTTATAAGATAGAATTAGGGATACAACAGTAATAATTTCTAAGACTGCATGGGTATAATCGTCATTTACCTCTAAACCCTAATAAACTTACTTTTTACAACAAGTTTATAGAATTGCACCCTCTATTTTTTCTTTGCCATGCGGTAGATTCTGATTGTCGTGGATAATGAAGCGGTCAGGTATATTCCTAAAAAGTCAGTTGTCATTCAAACAAAGTACCAAAACTGTAATAAGCTTCCCAATTTCCTTAGGGATCTTCCCATATAACTTGTTTAAAGAAAGATCAAGTAGCCGAAGTTAAATTAAATTTCCAAATTCTAGAAGAATGCCTCCTGTTAGGTTGTTCTTTGTAATTTTCTGACTTAGTAGCTGCTTGCTACTACACCATGTGTCAAAGAGTTCACCATAGAATTTGTTCTTACTTAGATCCATTGTTAAGTTCGATTGAGACCCAAATTCTATTGGGAGTTCTATTCGAAATTGGTAGTATGTCTTGAAGAAATCTTGAAGAAGTCAAAGACATATTTGACAATTTTTGGACTCCTATTTTAACTCCAATGCTTTGATATTGATTTTACCTATTGTAATATGACTTCAACTAGTGTTAAACTTTTCATGTTTAATTTTCCTAGTGTGTTAGAGACTCTTGTATTATAAAGATGTGGTGTATTACACCTATTTATTTGATCGATTCACGTATTAATCTAGGGGGATCAAGGTTAATAGAGAGAGACTCACAAATAGAGATATCGAGGGAGAGTCTTGTGAGATCCTACATAACATATTATAACTCCTTACTTTTGATATATTGAATTCTCCATCTCTGCTTGTGGTTTTTCTAGTCTTGGATTTTCGCGTGAGTCTTGTGTTCTTATGTCTGGGTTTATTTTCTTCTTGCCCATTATCTTGTCTTTAACATTCATGACAATTGACTCAATTTCTAACAAGTGGTATAAGAGCAAAATTGGTAATGCTTTATTTCTTACATGTGGAATCAAAGCTAAGGTTCGGTAGTTCATGTGAGAGCCAGCTAGGTTTGTATTAGAGCAAGGTTTGAGCAACTTAGAATGAGGTTCGATTGTTTCAAGACTACAAGTATGAATTTTATATTATTCTTTTGGATTGCAACATTAGATTTTCGTTACGGTAGATGTTTATTAGGACGCAGGAGGAGAAGCAACATCAGGATCGTGTTTTGATAAAGGAGCAGATAAGGTCCCAGTTATATGTTTTGAAAGGTTCAATGATCACGTCTGACGTAGTTGACCCTAAATTGAAGAAAAGCGATATGAGACCTCAAGAGGTGTTCGGTGAGGCTGATTTTTTTGCTTATGGATTGATAAGCGTCAACTTAGATGGAGTCGATTTTTGGCCAGGTTGCTAATAGTGGTAATTCAAGTAAATTTGGTATTGAAGAACCTGATACTAGCTTAGGTGGAGTTAGTTGTGATTTTGTTGGTCGTGGTAATAATTCAAAATAAATTTGATACTTAAGGTAATTCTGTAGATAAATAGTGCTTGGATTCAGTTGGTAAATGCTGAGTTTATCCTAAATTGGCTTTGTAGACGAGATGGAGTAATTTGGGAGTGTTTTGTTTGGAGAAATTTTGTTGGAGTTTAAGAGTTAAGTTTTATTCATTGGAGTGAAATTCGTTTCTAGGTGAAAATTTTTTGAAGCTTTTTTCATTGCAGTGGAATTCGTGTAAAGTTAGAGATTTGTTAGAGTTCAGTAGTGATCCAAATTCTATTGAGAGTTGATAGTATGCCTTGAAGAAGTCAAAGTTGTATTTGGCAATATTTAGACTCCTATCTCAACTCCAATACTCATCTATTGAATTTACCTATTATAATAGGACTTCACCTTGTTTTAGACTTTCATGTTTAATTCTCCTAGTATGTTAGGGATTTTTGTATTATAAATGTGGTGTATTATACATATTTATTTGATCGACTTAGATAGTGATCTAGGGGATTTAGGTTAATAGTGAGACTCTTCAATAGAGATTTAGAGGGAAAGTCTAGTAAGATCCCAAATTACATATTGTAACTCCTTAGTTTTGATATAGTGGATTTTTCACCTTTGTCTATGATTTTACCACATGTAGGGTTTCTCCGTAAATCTTGTGTTCTTGTATTTGTGTTTATTTTCATCTAGCCCATTATCTAATCTTTAATATTTATAACAATTGATTCAATTTCTAACATCCAAGAATGTCAAATTTGGCTAGACCCCAAATTCTTCGGACATATTCTCAGAAAACTGGTTGTGTTCAAATCGCACTTTGAAAGACTGGAGCAGTTTTTTCAGCTTTGAGCGATTGGACCAAAAAATATATTAGAACGCACGGAATCTTTCTAGCACTTCACCAACACATAACTCTGGAAAATGACCAGATAATCAATTTCTTTACAATGTCAGCCTAAGTAGTTTCTTCAATTTTCCCTATTCACTTGTAATCGAGCCAAAAAGTTTGTTGTGAGATAGGGACGAAATATAAATGGCCCAAATGTAAGCTTAGATTAAATTATACAATATAGAGATTTTTACTATGCATATTTAACTCGACATACTATTGGATTGAGCCTAGACGCCGAGTTGAAATGTTCTTTATTAATAAGTACATCTTTGGGTAAATTAACTGAAAGACAATAATTGAATAAAATAATGAAAATTTAGTAACCTTATGGAACCAATTTAAGGCTTAAATGAGTTAATTGGAATAAATAAGGGATCCCAATAGTTAATTGGTATAAATTATACCTAATTAGACGTCATAAAATTCAGGATTCAAGATTTTTGCCTTATTACACTTCCTTGGTAAATTAAGTCGATACTTTCTTCCCTGCCTAATGTCGGACTGTTCACCAATTGGGATTTAAATGTACTAATTTCAATAAGGTATAATATTATGCTTTACTTTGATAAATGATTGACTTTGTGCTTACTGCAATTTTGGTGGAATTATATGAATTGTGGTCTATTGGAAATATTCATACAGACACACATGCTTATCTGTTATATCGTCTAAGTATTCGAAGTTGAATAATTTTATTTCCGCAAAAACAAAAGGGGTTAATTGAACGAAAGTTGTATATTTATTTATTTATATAAAATTTAAAATATGTACAAGGTATGATCAAGACCTAAGTCTGTCTTTTTCACTGGAAATTTGGTTCGAAAAATTTGAGTCTTCAATCACGAGTCATCTCTTTTATACATTGTTCATTGAGCCGGCCTTCTATTTTGTTACTAAACATTGTTCTTAGTTCGATGGTTGCAATTAAGAAATTAATTGAATGTGTTAATTTTAGAAAGAAAAGTATTATCTTGCACCTTTCTTGCTCTCTTTCGTGCCCCATCTCACATCCATTGATAACATCTTAAAAGACTTTTTTTTTTCTCTTAAAAATTCTACCATTTAGCACTTCGTTCAGTTGATAGGGCTCTAGCAGTTGTTTCAACTTCTAAAATTGTATATGAGCTTTAGCACGTTTGTTTAGAGGTAATTATTAATGGCAACCATAATGAAAATTTTATCTTAAAAGAATAAGGATATGGATTGACTTTTAGGATAAATATTGTTGAAATTTTAAATGAATATTAATGACCTAGGATGATTGGCATGTAGACTTCATGGGAGGCTAAGGACATCACCACTTGTCATTCCAAAAGTAAATTGTTAAGTGAGTTGCAAATAATAGAAATGAATGAAAAAGTGAATATATATTGTGATACTTTTACTTCATTGTAATTCATAAGCATGCATCATATGTGTGGGATTTGCTTACTCAGCATTAGACCATTCCACTTATCCCTCCCAATTTTCAGATGATAAAGGCAAGATGATTCGAGACGACAATTTGTGGTGAGACAAAATCAATACTAATATAATTTAAATATTGATTTCATTTTGAAATAAAGTTAAGTTTTAATTAATTTTCTTATATTTCATTAAGTACAAATTATTTTCATAAATAAAGTTATTGATGTTAATCACGTTATAGAAAAATTAAATCTCCCTTTCGCATTTATGATTTTAAGAGAAAACTATATGATAATACTTTCAAATTTAGGCATTTAGATTTGGAGGTGTTGCAACACGTGTCAGCAAGTTAGTGTCCATGTCAACCAGTACAAGATTGATGAAATTTCCAATTTTAGTACGAACTGATCCAAAATGCTGATTGATGCTTAGATTCACATAAGCAGGTTTTGGAGAGATGAGAATGGAAATTTACAGTTGGTGGCATGAATACCTGCATTTGTGTTAAGGGATAAAATTTTCACATTGGTTAAATATCGAAATATTGACCAACTTAAAAATATTTTAGACTACTCCTCTTAATAAGGTTGACATTTTAAGATGGAACCTCAAGTTTTAACAATTTGTGAGCTTCAACTATGAACACTTCCATAGATTCAAGAAACTTCACACCAATTGCAAGGACTAGTAGTTGCTATTGGATGGCTTGAAAAATTGGTGGAATTATGGGGATCAAAGTCCATGAATTGTAGAAATTTTCAAAACTCATTTTCCGTTTCATAGAGCAATTGCTTCAACAGCAAAGGTAGAAGCAAAAGCAAAAGCAAGTCTAGGATAAATAAAAGAGAAAAGTAATGACGATATCACAAACTCGATATCATCTATACGACGTGATGAATCATATATCAAAGGATAGAAATCTTTCCACATCTTAAAACAATTTAAAGCCTTGCTGCAAGGTAGTCTTGCCATATCCACTAGTTTAGTTACAACACAACAATATTCATAGCAAACCTTAAACAATGAAAAGTTTGATGCGTAGTTTTATTGGAACTAGCGAAAATCCATCGAAGGAACAAAAATACATAAAAACAATTGGCATCATTTGCAAACTTTCATAAAATTCATGCTTTTAAGAAATCACTGAGATGGTGGTGGATGCACTAAGCATATCAGAAACAACGTGCATGGTTGGACGAAATTGTGGATTGGAGTGAATGCATTTAGTCGCAAGTTTAACAATGAACATCAAAATCTCCTCTTCTTTGGGGTTGGGATACAGAATGCGCGGATCCAAAAAATCCTTAAACTGTAATTCTCCATGTGATGAAGTTGTAACATTTATGAGACTGTCACCTAGATGATTTCCTTTGATCACTTCGAAAGCCAACACTCCAAAGCTATACACATCACACTTTTCTGTCACTTTCATTGTGTAAGCAAGCTCTGCCAAAGGTCAGTGAACAAATATAATTAAAATCATGTATGAACAATCTGTGAATGAAATATAAGAAAAAAATATTACCTGGTGCAACATAACCATATGTGCCTGCAAGAGCGCTCAAATTTGATGAGTCGCATTTCAAAAACTTAGCAGTACCAAAATCCGAAATATGAGCCTCGTAATCTATATCAAGCAAAATGTTGTTGCTCGATATATCTCGATGAACAATTGGAGGAGAACAACTATGATGCATGTAAGACAAAGCATAAGCCACACCCCGCAAGATATTTACCCTTCTAGGCCAATCCAATATCTTAGCTTCTTCATCTATACTTAGAATTTTGGCCAGACTACCTTTGTCAAAGTATTGATAGACCAAAAATGAGTATTGTGCATTTGAGCAGAAACCATAAAGTTTCACAATGTTCCGGTGCTTGATTCCTGTCAGTGCTCTTATTTCACTTAAGAAAGCTCTACGATTTGCCATTTCCGACAAGGAATGAATTGTTTTCACTGCTACTGTATCTTGTGATGGAAGCTTTGCCTTGTAAACCCTTCCACATCCACCCTCTCCAATGCAAAATGCTGCATCAAATTCGTTGGTGGCCTCTAATATGCCTTTATACATGACCACTCCATCGAAAGATGATATGGAAAGCAAATCATCTTCTGCATCTCTTGAATTCCTCTTTCTGCGTTCGTACATGATCAGGATGCCAACGAGTGCAAATAGAAGTAGAGGTGCCCCAATAAGAGGAATTGCAACTATCAAAATGAGTTTGTGACCTTTCCCTATCTTGTGGTTTTTAATAGGAGGAACTTTGCATGGTTGCAATCCTGCAATATTACCGCACAATCCTTTATTCCCTCGTAGTTTTTCTATAGACACATTCTGAAAGGGCTTGCCATTAGGAATGTGGCCCTCCAACTCATTATAGGATATATCGATGTCCACCGAGCCAGGCAATTTTTGAAAACTCTCAGGAATGAATCCAGAGAGGCGATTGTGCGAGAGGTTTAACATTCCCAAACTTGACAAAAATCCTATTTCATATGGTATTTCTCCAGTAAGTGAATTACTGCTCATATCCAATGCAGCCAAATGAGTTAACTTACCAATCTGAACAGGGATTGTTTGGCTTAAAAAATTGTAGCTCAAATTCAAGTGAAACAACTGCTCAGAATTTGGAAAATTTTTAGGTATTGGACCTGTCAGTCTGTTTCTCGAAAGGTCTAGGTAATTTAAGCTTGAAAATGATCCCAATTCGTGAGGTATATTCCCAGAAAGTCGATTGTCGTTCAGATCAATTTTCAGAAGTAAAACTAACTTCCCAATTTCCTTTGGAATCTCCCCACATAACTGGTTTGAAGAAAGATTGAGTATTTGTATTTGATTTAAATTTCCAAAATCTGGAGGAATGCTCCCTGAAAGGTTGTTCTTCGCTATTTTCAGTGTTTCTAGTCGTTTGCTACTACCCCAATTGTCAGAGAGTTCACCATAAAATTTATTGTCACTTAGATCCATGAACGTCAAATTTGGATAGACACCGAATTCTTTGGACAGATTCCCAGAAAACTTGTTGTGATCAAATCGGGCTCTGGTCAAACTGGAACAAGTTTTCAAGCTTTCAGGGATTGGACCTGAAAGTCTATTGTTACTCAAAGTAAAACGTTTTATTAACCCACCACTGCATAACTCAGGCAAATGACCAGAAAACTGATTTTCATCCATTTCTAGGAAGACAAGTTTCTTCAGTTTTCCTAGTTCACTTGGAATGGGACCGGAAAGTTGGTTCTGACGAAGGAACACATATTCTAAATTGCTCAGGTCACCTAATGAAGCAGGGATGGGTCCAGTCAATTTATTTTCACTCAATTCTAGGTCACTTAGAGATTTCAGATTTCCCAACTCTCTTGGGATGGGACCAGAAAGGTTATTAGCATAGAGGTGCAGAGTGATTAGACCTGTAGCTTCGCCTAAAGAGGCTGGGATCAAACCAGTTAGATTATTATTGGCTAAGCTCAGGATTTCAAGTGACTTTAACTTTCCCAACTCAGGAGGGATTGAACCAGAAAGTTGATTTTCGAAAAGATCAAAAATTTGCAGTTTATTCAAGTTCCCTAGAGTGGGAGGTATGGGGCCCGTCAGCATGTTAGTGTACATGAAAACCTCTACAAGATTGATGAGATTTCCCATTTCAGGGGGCATAAATCCAGAAAGAGAATTATTATAAAGATACAAAAAGGTCAAGTTTCTCAAATTGCCAAAAGAAACGGGAATTGAACCATCAAATTTGTTACTGTACAATGCAAGCTCACTTAGAGACACTAGTTGGCCTATTTCAGAAGGAATCGAGCCATTAAATTGATTTTCAACCAAATGAAGAGTTCGAAGACTAGTTAGTCGGCCTATTTCTGATGGGATGGTTCCTGTAAGCTGATTTTTGGATATATCAAGATAGACGAGTTTTGAGAGTTTACCTATTTGAGGTGGAATGGTGCCAAAAAGTCGGTTGATGAAGAAATCGATAGAAGCAAGATTTGGGAGAGACGAGAACGGAAACTTATAGAGGGTGGCATTAATATTTGCATTTGTGAGGTTCAAGCTGTTGACACTTCCGTCAATGCTGCAAAAAACTCCAAACCAATTGCAAGGACTACCACTTGCTTTTGGATGAGTCCACGAAGTTAGAATGGAATTGTTCTCTTTTTTGAAAGTGGCTTTCCATATCAGTAGAGCATTTGCTTCTGCAAAAGAAGCAGAAGCAGGTTTAAGACAAACAAAGAAGAGAAAAGGTAGGAACAAGAAAAATGTAAAAATGGGGTACTTCAACATGTTTAGTAAACTGGGATTTAGTCTGTGTTTGGATTATTTTAGATGCTATGAAACTGTAATTTATAGATGCAAGTAATGGGGTAGAATTTCAAGTCCACTCCCTAAGTCCATTCTTGCTGGAAGACAGCATTCTATTACCAAAGACTTTTGGAGTGTTAAGAACCTCTGAAGTCATTGTCTGTCTTCAATGAGCAGAGAAAAAAAATGCAAATCCAGGTCTTTATCGGTTATTTTTGTCAAAATTGGCAGCAACTCATTTATTTCGTCTAAAACAATGAAAAAGAAAGTTAGCTACTTCATATTGTTTATAGTTCTCACCATTAGGGTCATTAGATGTTCCTGCAACCTCAAAACGTAACAGAACCTCAGCCAAATAATTATCACCAATTTATTTATTTATTTTTAACTCGAGATTTCTTTGGAGGAGATTGAATTCCAAGTTTGGTCATAATATCATTTTCTACATGACAGGAAAAAGAAAAAGAAGCTGTTTTTGAGCCCCTGTTTGGACTCCATTAAAATGACGGTAGTTTTTTGTAGAGAAAAACTCCGTACATCTATACAGGGCAATCAAACAAGAAGGAAAAAGTTATTTAAAATACCCCGAAAAATCCTTATAAAAAGAAAGCTATCGTACATCCCGTGAAAGTGGCAATCGGCAAGCGAGGGTCACTTGTGGGAAACGGAATAGAGGATGACTGAATCATACTGCAATTTCATCCCTACAAGAGGCAATCAAACAGGAAATGAACAAAGCACTTCAACAGTTACCAAACCATTCATCAAAACCAGCAGCATCAGTTTCTATATCTACGAGCAAGAAGAGCTATCACTTCCCAGCTACAGCCACGACCTCATGTGCTGTAACATAATGCAACCGACATCAGCTTATTGCTACGCATCCTATTGCAAAGGCTAGATCACTACTGTTGAATGTTAACAAATCATCAAATATAAATCAAGTCTCATTTCCTTTGTATTTTAATCGGAGATCTAAATAGCAATTTAATCAAGTAAAAGATGGATTTTTCTTCCTAACCAATTAAGTACACGTGTGATTGGACTATTTTAAATAATGGAACGTTTTCTTCTCTTTTTAAAAGGCGCAATTTTTAAATCAACGTACGTTTATTACAATTTACCATATTCGCGAATGACAGCTGAACCTTGTGCATTTACCTTTGGTCTCTTGGAATGAAAAACGTAAACAAATTTTCCATATTGAATATGGAAACAAGTCATCAGCAGTTGTACCTAAAAATAAGCCAACAAAAACCAAATAAAAAATTAAACGTCTCCTTCAATTAGCAACAAAAATTCACACAATGGGTGAAATAAGGGTAAAGGGGAGATGTACTTACGGAAAAACATGTCTCCTTCAATTACTGTTTTGGACTTTTGGCCATTGCAGGAAACCATGTTCAGACTATAAAATGAAGGAAATAACTGCCAGTGGCATAGTCAGATCCAAGGGAGAAAATGGAGCATCAGAATCTGAGGATACTGAGCAGAACTCGGCGAACAAACAGGATTATGAACGTACCAGGTATTTGTTTAATATTCTCCGGTTAACCTTAATTTTATTATACAATTCCATATTATGAGTTTGGAACATTTATTACCTACCTTATGATGGGTTGAATTGTTATTACTTATTAGCAAGCATTCGCGGGAATCAGTCACAATTCTTTTGGTGAATAAGAAATAGTTTCTCCCAAGAAGCCAACTAGTCTGACTAAGTGGCAAAGCAGCGGGAGTTAAGTGGAAATCTGGAAAGTGAGTCTGAGGCAATGTTGAAGAAACAAATTTCCGACAGCAAGAGGAAGGAGCTCGGTGGACATGATATTTTTGCCCTACGACCTGAAATTCAATCACTCACCTTGTCTGCTTGCGCTTTAGATTCCCTGACTTTTAATAAACAATTCTTATTTCTTCTTAACATAGATTAGGTCGAAAATATATTGAATGTTAAAATTCTAATAAAAAAAAAAAATTGTTTATTTTTTTTATTTTTTATTTTTTTTAAACTTGCGGAGCTCCCTTGTTTTTGTAAATAATTTTAAAACTTCAAAAATAAGTTAGAAATTTATCGGAGGAAAAATAGTACAACAAACAACTTTTAAATAAAATAATTTTTGAAATCAGAATTTACATTTCAGTATTAAAAAATTCACACAATGGGTGAAATAAGGGTAAAGGGGAGATGTACTTACGGAAAAACATGTCTCCTTCAATTACTGTTTTGGGCTTTTGGCCATTGCAGGAAACCATGTTCAGACTATAAAATGAAGGAAATAACTGCCAGTGGCATATTCAGATCCAAGGGAGAAAATGGAGCATCAGAAGCTGAGGATACTGAGCAGAACTCGGCGAACAAACAGGATTATGAACGTACCAGGTATTTGTTTAATGTTCTCCGGTTAACCTTAATTTTATTATACAATTCTATATTATGAGTTTGGAAGATTTATTACCTACCTTATGATGGGTTGAATTGTTATTACTTATTAGCAAGCATTCGCGGGAATCAGTCACAATTCTTTTGGTGAAGAAGAAACAGTTTTTCCCGAGAAGCCAACTAGTCTGACTAAGTGGCAAAGCAGCGGGAGTTAAGTGGAAATCCGGAAAGTGAGTCTGAGGCAATGTTGAAGAAACAAATTTCCGATGGCAAGAGGAAGGAGCTCGGTGGACATGATATTTTTGCCCCACGACCTGAAATTCAATCACTCACCTTGTCTGCCTGCGCTTTAGATTCCCTGACTTTTAATAAACAATTCTTATTCCTTCTTAACATAGATTAGGTCGAAAATATATTGACTGTTAAAATTCTAATAAAAAAAAAAAAATTTGTTTATTTTGTTTATTTTTTATTTTTTTTAAACTTGCGGAGCTCCCTTGTTTTTGTAAATAATTTTAAAACTTCAAAAATAAGTTACAAATTTATCGGAGGAAAAATAGTACAACAAACAACTTTTAAATAAAATAATTTTTGAAATCAGAATTTACATTTCAGTATTAAATATTTTCAAAATAAATATTTTTAGAAATTTTTCAGACATTAAATTTCATTACAAATTTAAACTTCAGGGTTAAATATTTTTGAAATAAATGTAGGTTAGGTAGACATTAAAAGAAAACGGAAAGTGAAATAGAAAAAGAGAGAACCATAAATGCGGTTCTCTAAATTTAAAATGTTGAAAATGGAAAATAGAGAACCACACATGCGGTTTCTCTTTGATATTTTTGCATTAGAAGAAAATGGAAAAGAAAGAACCACACATGCAAATCTCTATCGTATTTTTCAATTAAAGAAAATGGAGAAGAAAGAACCACACATGCGAATCTCCGTCGTATTTTTCAATTAAAAGAAAATGAAAGTAAAATAAAATTTTTATTACCTGTGACGCTCCCTTGTTTTTATAAATAAATTAAATACTTTGGAAATAAATTATTAGAAATTTATCGAACCAGAAAGTTTGTTGCGAGGTAGGGACGAAAAATATAAATGGCTCAATTCACCTAAGGAAGTTGGGATGGGACCTGGGAGATTATTTCTCCTCAAGTTTAGTCCCTAACTCTAAAGAAATTGAAACAGAAACTTTATTATCAAAGATGCTTAGAATAATTGCATGCGTTGCTTCTCCTAACGAAGCTGGAATTGGATCTATAAGATTATTTGTCCCTAAACTTAGGCTCTGAAGTGATTTTAGCTTTTTTCTAGCTCAGAGGGAATTGAACCATAAAGTTGATTTTTGAAAAGGTGCAAAACTTGAAGCTGATTCAAGTTTCAGACAGTCGGGGATATGGCAGCTATAACGCAACATACTTGTTTTCGGTGATTATCATATCTACCTGGATTAATTTTATTTATGTTACATTTATTGTTTCATTAGTATAATTATTTTCATCGTGACTTATAATTATCTATTTTATGGAGGAATGTTCTTTGGACGCCCTAAACAACCAACGTGTCTATTAATTTAAGTTTAATAAATTTATAGTTATAGTAAGCTTAGATTAAATTATACAATATATCGTTTTTACCATGCACTTTTAACTTGACTTACTTTTAGATTGAGCCTAGACGCCAAGTTGAAAATTTCTTTATTAATAAGTACATTTGTGGGTAAATTAATTGAAAGATAATAATTGAATAAAATGATGAGAATTTAGTAAGCTAATGGAACCAATTTAAGGCTTAAATAAGTTAATAGGAATAAATAAAAGATCCCAATAGTTAATTGGTACACATTATACCTAATTAGATGTCATTAAATTTAGGAGTCAAGATTTTTGCCTTATTACACTTTCTTGGTAAATTAAGTCGATACTTTCTTCCCTGCCTAATATCGGACTGTTGGCCGCCATTTGGGATTTGAATAGACTGCTTTCAATATGGTATGATTATGATTTACTTTGAATAATGGTTGACTTTGTGTTTACTGCAATTTTGGAGGAATAATATGAGTTGTGGTCTACTGAAAATTTTCATACAGACACGCAAGTGACAGTGGACATATACACACACACCCATATGCTTCATTACGTTGTTCATTACACCGGCCTTCTATTTTGTTACTAAACATTGTTCTTAGTTCGATGGTTGTAAGAAATTAATTGAATGTGTTAATTTTAGAAAGAAAAGTAATACATCTTGCACCTTTCTTGCTCTCTTTCGTCCCCCACCCCCCTCTCACATCCATTGATAACATCTTAAAAGAAAATATTATTTTTTATCTTACAAATTCTACCAGTTAGCACTTTGTTCGGCTTTAGCAGCTGTTTCAACTTCTAAAATTATATATGAGCTTTGGCAAGCTTGTTTACACATAAATTATTGATGGCAACCATAACGAATAATTTACCTTAAAAGAATAAGAATGTAGATTGACTTTTAAGACAAATATTGTTGAAATTTTAAGTGAATATTAATGACAATCAAGTGAATATTAATGACCTAGAATGATTGGCACGTAGACTTTGTGGGAGGCTAAGGACATCTCCACTTGTCATTCTAAAAGTAAATTGCTAAAGATTTCAAGCAAGTAAACCTCCCATTATTTTTATGCATACATCATGTGGTTAAATGTATAAACGTTTGCTTAAATTGTTCTTACATGAACATGATATTTGATCATAACTTTTTATTTCATGAATACTTCTCATGACATATTTATACATATCAGTGCATTCATAAGCATACATGAAGTTTCATGAAATAAAAAGATTTCAAATGTCAATAAGTTGAGGAATACTTCAAAAAGATATGTATTTCGAATGTGTTTATTATGAGGTGTATGTCAATGCCATGAAAGGCGTGAGTGGGAAATGGAGCGTGGGGGATCGACGCACCCAACCAGTGTTCAATGATAATGTTAATACTAATCGTTTTACGGTATTATAGGTAGGACGAATTGAGTTTCAAATGATAATTGCCCACTGCATTCTCATTGACTGGGCAATACATCAAGTGAGCTCACATGTCAATGTTAATGTTTTTAAAGAAATGAATGAGAAAGGGGATACATATTGAGATACTTTCACTTTATAATAATTCATACGCATATCATAAGCATATATCATATGCATGATGTTTGCTTATTGAGCGATAGCCTATTCCACGTTATCCCTCCCCATTTTCAAATGATAAAGACAAGATAATTCGGGACGACAACTTGAGGTGAGACAGACTCAATACTAATATAGCCCTTATTTGAGCCTCATTCTTCTAAAAATTCATTTTTCCAAAACTCATTTCCAACCACACATTTTTCAACAAAATAATATTACATGTAAATTAATCCAAAACTTGTCCTTAATTTTAACCACACATTCTCCATCAATCTACTATTCAAAATGTATTATTTTCCTCCAAATGGGGCTCAAACAAGGTCATAATTTAAATATTGATTTCTTTTTGAAATGAAGTTAAGTTTTAATTAATTGTCTTATATTTCATTAAGTACAAATTATTTTCATAAATAAAGTTATAGATGTCAATAACGTTATAAAAAATTAAATTCGTCCTTTCGCATTTATGATTTTAAGAAAAAATTAAATGATAATACTTCCAAATTTAAGTATCTAGATTTGGAGGAGTTATAGCACCTGTCATCAAGTTAGTGTCCATGTCAACTTGTACAAGATTGATGAAATTTCCCATTTTAACAGGTACCGATCCAAAATGCCGATTGTTGATTAGATTTATATAAACAAGTCTTGGAGAGACGAGAATGGAAATTTACAGTGGGTGGCATAAATACTTGCATTTGTGAGGTTTAGCTATGAACACTTCCATAGATGCAAGAAACTTCATACCAATTGCAAGGATTGGCAGTTGCTTTTGGATGGCTTGAAAAATTGGTGGAATTATGGGGCTCAAAAGTCCATGAATTTAGTAGTGAATTGTAGGGATTTTCAAAACTGGTTTTCCATTTCAGTAGAGCATTTGCTTCAACAGCAGATCCAGAAGCAGGTTTAGGATAAATAAAGGAGATAATTTGTAACGATACTACAAACTCGATATCATCTAAA
This sequence comes from Olea europaea var. sylvestris, assembly GCF_002742605.1. NCBI lineage: Eukaryota > Viridiplantae > Streptophyta > Magnoliopsida > Lamiales > Oleaceae > Olea > Olea europaea. The sequence continues at coordinate 139,461 of NW_019232571.1, forward strand.
CAACACAATGAATCATATATCAAAGGATAGAAATCTTTCCACATCTTAAAACAATTTAAAGCCAAAATATTATAAGTCAAAGGAAAAGTGTTTCCATTTCATATGACTTTCTGCAAGGTAGTTTTGCCATATCCACTACTTCTAGTACAAAATAACAATATTCATAGTAAACAATAAACAAGGAAAAGTTTGATGCCTAATTTTATTGGAAATAGCAGAAATACATCAAAGGAACAAAAATACATAAAAACAATTGGCATCATTTGCAAACTTTCAAAATTCATGCTTTTAAGAAATCACTGAGATGGTGGTGGATGCACTAAGCATATCAGAAACAACGTCCATGGTTGGACGAAATTGTGGATTAGAGTGAATGCATTTAGTTGCAAGTTTAACAACGAACATCAAAATCTCCTCTTCTTCGAGGTTGGGATAAAGAATGCGCGGATCCAAAAAATCCTTAAACTGTAATTCTCCATGTCTGAGACTGTCACCAGGACGATTTCCTTTGATCACTTCCAAAGCCAACACTCCAAAGCTGTACACATCACACTTTTCTGTCACTTTCATTGTGTAAGCAAGCTCTGCCAAAACATCAGTGAACAAATACAATTAAAATCATGTATGAACAATCCGTGGATGATATATATGAAAAAAGAAAAAATATTACCCGGTGCAACATAACCATATGTGCCTGCAAGAGCGCTCAAATTCGATGAGTCGCATTTCAAAAACTTAGCAGTTCCAAAATCTAAAATATGTGCCTCGTACTCTGTATCAAGCAAAATGTTGTTGCTTGAGATATCTCGATGAACAATTGGAGGAGAACAACTATGATGCATGTAAGACAAAGCATGAGCCACACCCTTCAAAATATTTACCCTTTTCGGCCAATCCAATGTCTTAGCTTCTTCATCTATACTTAGAGTTTTGGCAAGACTACCTCTGTCAAAGTATTGATAGACCAAAAACGAGTGTTGAGCATTTGAGCAGAAACCATAAAGTTTCACAATGTTCCGGTGCTTGATTCCTGTCAGTGCTCTTATTTCGCTTAAAAACGCTCTACGATTTGCCATTTCAGACAATGAATGAATTCTTTTCACTGCTACTATATCTTGTGATGGAAGCTTCGCCTTGTAAACCCTTCCACATCCACCCTCTCCAATGCAAAATGCTGCATCAAATTCTTTGGTGGCCTCTAATATGTCTTTATACATGACTACTCCATCAAAAGATGATATGAAAAGCAAATCATCTTCTACATCTATTGAATTCCTCTTTCTGCGATCATACATGATCAGGATGCCAACGAGTGCAAATAGAAGTAGAGGTACCCCAAGAAGGGGAATTGCAACTATCAAAATGAGTTTAAGACCGTTCCCTGTCTTGTGGTTTTCAACAGGAGGAGGAACTTTGCATGGTTTCAATCCTACAATATCACCGCACAACCCTTTATTCCCTCGTAGTTTTTCTATGGACACATTCTGAAAGGGCTTGCCATTAGGAATTTGGCCCTCCAACTCATTATAGGATATATCGATGTCCACCGAGCCAGGCAATTTTTGAAAACTCTTAGGAATGAATCCAGAGAGGTGATTGTGAGAGAGGTTTAACATTCCCAAGCTTGACAAAAATCCTATTTCAGATGGTATTTCTCCAGTAAGTGAATTACTGCTCATATCCAATGCAGACAAATGAGTTAACTTACCAATCTGAACAGGGATTGTTTGGCTTAAAAAATTGTAGCTCAAATTCAAGTGAAACAACTGCTCAGAATTTGGAAAATTTTTAGGTATTGGACCTGTCAGTCTGTTTCTCGAAAGGTCTAGGTAATTTAAGCTTGACAATGATCCCAATTCATGAGGTATATCCCCAGAAAGCCGATTGTCCTTCAGATCAATTTTCAGAAGTAAAATTAACTTCCCAATTTCCTTTGGAATCCCCCCGCATAACTGGTTTGAAGAAAGATCGAGTATTTTTATTTGACTTAAATTTCCAAATTCTGGAGGAATGCTCCCTGAAAGGTTGTTCTTCGCTATTTTCAGTGTTTCTAGTTGTTTGCTACTACCCCAATTGTCAGAGAGTTCACCATAGAATTTATTGTCACTTAGATCCATGAACATCAAATTTGGATAGACACCGAATTCTTCCGACAGATTCCCAGAAAACTGGTTGTGATCAAATCGGGCTCTGGTTAAACTGGAGCAATTTTTCAAGCTTTCGGGGATTGGACCCCAAAGTCTATTGTTATCTACAGTAAAATTTTGTATTAACCCACCACCACATAACTCTGGCAAATGACCAGAAAACTGATTTTCATCCATTTCCAGGACGACAAGTTTCTTCAGTTTTCCTAGTTCACTTGGAATGGGACCGGAAAGTTGGTTCTGACGAAGGAACAAATATTCTAAATTGCTCAGGTCACCTAATGAAGCAGGGATGGATCCAGTTAGATTATTTTCGCTCAATTCTAGTTCACCGAGAGATTTCAAATTCCCCAACTCTGGTGGGATAGGACCAGAAAGGTTATTAGCGTAGAGGTGCAGAGTGGTTAGACCCGTAGCTTTGCCTAAAGAGGCTGGGATCAAACCTGTGAGATTATTATAGTTTAAACTCAGGGTTTCAAGTGACTTTAGCTTCCCCAACTCAGGAGGGATCGAACCAGAAAGTTTATTTTTGAAAAGATTCAAAATTTGCAGCTGATTCAAGTTCCCTAGAGTGGGAGCTATGGGCCCCGTCAGCATGTTGGTGTCCATGTCAACCTCTAGAAGATTGGAGAGATTTCCCATTTCAGGGGGTATAAATCCAGAAAGAGAATTATTATAAAGATACAAAAAGGTCAAGTTTCTCAAATTGCCAAAAGAAACAGGAATTGGACCATCAAGTTTGTTACTGTACAATGCAAGCTCACTTAGAGACACTAGTTGTCCTATTTCGGAAGGAATCGAGCCATTAAGTTGATTTTCAACCAAATGAAGAGTTCGAAGACCAGTTATTCGGCCTATTTCTGATGGGATGGTTCCTGTAAGCTGATTTGTGGATATATCAAGATAGATGAGTTTGGAGAGTTTACCTATTTGAGGTGGAATGGTGCCAAAAAGTCGGTTGATGCAGAAATCGATATAAGCAAGATTTGGGAGAGACGAGAATGGAAACTTATAGAGGGTGGCATAAATATTTGCATTTGTGAGGTTCAGCTTGTTGACACTTCCGTCGATGCTGCAAATAACTCCAAACCAATTGCAAGGACTACCTCTTGCTTTTGGATGAGTCCACGAAGTTAGAATGGAATTGTTCTCATTTTTGAAAGTGGCTTTCCATTTCAGTAGAGCATTTGCTTCTGCAAAAGAAGCAGAAGCAGGTTTAAGACAAACAAAGAAGAGAAAAGGCAGGAACAAGAAAAATGTAAAAATGGGGTACTTCAACATGGTTATTAAACTGGGATTTAGTTTGTGCTTGGATTAATTTAGATGCTATGAAACTATAATTTATAGATGCAAAATTGGAAATAAAATCTACGTATGTAATGGGGAAGAATTTCAAAGACTTCGGAGTGTAAAAGACTTCTAAAGTCATCGTGTCGGTCTCTATCCTTTATTTTTTCACAATTGGGCAGCAAATCAAGTCCAATACAAAATACTACGCACCATGGATCAAAGAAAAAGTGCAAAAAACAAAATGGCTACTGCATATTGGTCTATAGTTCTCTCCATTAAGGTCATTAGATGTGACTGCAACCTCAAAAAGTATACCGATCCTAGACCGAATAAGCCCTTCTTTGACTCTAATTTCTTAAAATTCATTTTCAACCATAATTTAATTCACAAGATTCCATCACTTTTTATCAAAATTTGCTAAAATATGATTTTTATCTAAACCAAACAGGGTCTAATCATCGCAAGTCATTTAAATGTGTTAATACATCAATTATTTATTTATTTATTTTAATGTTTGGAGCGGATTGAATTCCCAAGGGTGGTAATTGCTTATATAACCCAAAATTGTGATTAAAAACGGTCGAAAGACTAACGAAGATCACGTACAAAATATATGTGAAATATTCAGGGCGCAGACTTTTAGACAAAGTACAATAGCCAAAATTTTAATTTTGTTTTCTCGATCATCTTCATTATTAAACTTTGTGCTTGAATTAATTTAGATGCTATGAAACTATAATTTATAAATGCAAAATTGGAAATAAAATCTACGTATGTAATGGGGAAGAATTTCAAGTCCACTCCCTATGTCCATTCTTCCAGGAAGCAGAAGGCAACATTCTATTATCAAACACTTTTGGAGTGTTAGAAGACTTCTAAAGTCATCGTCTGTCTTTTAGTGGCAGAGAGAAAAAATGCAATTCAGTTGTTTCGTCTAAAACAATGAAAAGGAAAGTTAGCTACTTCACATTGGTTTATAGTTCTCACCATTTCTTGCAACCTCAAAAGTTAACAGAACCTCGACCAAATAATTATTACCAATTTACTCTATTGCATTCCCCCGTTTAACAATCATTAAATTAAAAGTCTTTTTTTTCTTAAACTCATTTTTAGTCACATATTCTCACAATAAAATATTTTGTACGTAAATTTAAAATTTTTTCTTACTTTTTAATTACATCCTCAAAAAAATCACTATTACAAAACTCATTTTTCTCTTTTTTGTTTTTTTAAAAAAAGTCACTTTTAATGGATGTCAAACAGAGATAGAAATATTTATCGCATGGTATTTTAAACATAATATAGCCAAAATTTAATTTCTTTTTTCTTTTTTCTCTCCTAGCCCCATTTTGGTCCCATTATTCTAAATTATAATAGGTGGAATAATATTTTTTGTAGAATGAGTGGTTGAAAAAAAATGAAAAATTTTTAATTTACGCGTAAGATTATTTTTATGAAAGATTGTGTAGTTAAAAATGAAAAAAAAAAGAGAAATGAAATTTAATTTAATGGAGTCAAACGGGAGCCTAATAACATTAACACATTCCCCTAGATCGATTAACAGTCATAATATAAAAAGCATCCAATAAGCTAAGCCACAATCGGATTGCATAGATAAATCGAGCAGCAAATCTATTTTGACGATTTACTATATAATAATAAAATCACATAGCTCAATTTTTCGATCTCATGATGTTCACTTGCTAGAACTAGACAAACATTTATCTAGTAACTCTACATCGATGCACCATACTTTATCTACTTCCATGCTTGATTTTGAATTTTCCAAGTCAATAAAAATGGACGAAGAAACGAAATTTAGCGTACTCTTCACCATTAAGATCATTAGATCATCTTTAAGAAACTCTTTAAACATAAACTGCGCTCTATTTTAAAGAGTCAACCCTTAAAATCATGTTTCAAGAAACTCTTTAAATTAACATTTGAAGAACTAAACCCACTCTCTATGATTAAATGCATTCAAAGTGTCTCAATTTTCACTGTAAGATAATAATTAAATAATCTAAAGAAAAATTAGTTAAAATAAAATATAGAAAAAAAATAATAAATATTTTTTTGAAGTAATAAAATTATGTGTTAAATATAAATAATTTGTTGAAGTACTTCAAAATTTTAACTCCTTAAATTTATAAATGCTTTCCAAATGATAGAACATCCTCCTTCAAAATAGAAAGTTTATTGAAGATGTTCTTAGATGTGATGCAACCTCAAAAAGTTTACTAAGCCTAAATCGAATAAGCCCACTTGACTCCAATTTCTTAAACTTATTTTCAACCACACTTTTCATTGGACTCACAACATTTCATCACCTTTTTATCAAAATTTACTGAAAATATTTTTTATCTAAACTGAACAAGGTCTAATCATCGCCAGTCGTTTAAATGTGTTAATACGTCAATTTATTTTATTTTAATCTTTCGAGCAGACAGAAATCCAAGGGTGGTAATCGCATATAAAACTCAAAATTGTGACTAAAAATGGTTGAAAGACTTTCAAGGATCACCTACAAAATACATGTTAGGTATTCATGGCGCATACTTTTAGACAAAATACAATAGCCAAAAGTTTAATTTCGTTTTCTTAATCATCTTCATTATTTTCCAGGCCACGCATGAAGCATGTGAATTAATTATTCCAATGATGCCCGTGTTTTCGTTTGCTCACCAAAATTTAAAACATTGAGTTTTGATAACTGAACTTAAATCCATGTCTTCGATTACTCAGCGAAATTTAAAATGTCGAATTTTAAACCTTTAAAAATGCTATACATTACTCACTAATTAACATATATGTTGAACATTGAAAAATATCAAGTTTACAATAAATAATGTATAAAGTTTTTCAAAGTTCAATTGCCAAAAAAACCCGACATTCTAAACTTCAGTGAACAACCGAAGACATGAACTTAAATCCAATGACTAAAATTCAACATTTTAAATTTCAATGACCAATCAAAGATATGAACCTAAGTTCAGTAATCATTGGAACAATCAACTCCGGAACATGCTATATAAGAGTTTTTACAGTATATTACTATTCGAGAAAATTAGAAAGAAAGCCGTTCAGACTTGCAACAAAATACAGACACATCCCTTCAAGTTTAAAAAATCACAACATTCTCTCCTAATAACATATTCTCCTTTATTAGTTCGCGTTCTTAATATAAAAAGCATCCAATAAGCTTAAACCGTAGCAAGGTTGCACGGATAAATCGAGCATCCTTGAGAATCAAGCAGCAAATCTGTTTTAACAGTCACCCACTCCCACAGACATCACATATCTATACTGAAAAAAAAAAAAAAAAAAAAAAAAAAAAAAAAAAAAAAAAAAAAAAAAAAAAAAACCAAAATATTCTTATAAAAAGAAAGCTATAGTACATTCTGTGAAAGAGGCAACAGGAAAGCAAGGATCAGTTGTGGGAAACAGAATGGTGGATGACTGAATCATACTGCAATTTCATCCCTACAAGAGGCAATCGAACAGGAAATGAACAAAGCACTTCCACAGCACCCAGCTACAAAACAGCCACCAAACCATTCATCAACTCAGCAGCATCAGTTTCTATAGCTACGAGCAAGAGGTGTATCAAAAATACCGGCTATCAATTCCCAGCTACAGTCACGACCTCGTGCTGTAACATAGTGCAAATATCAGCTTATTGATATGCATCCTATTGCAAAGGCAAGATCACTACCGTTGTGTGTTAAAAATACACCCTAAAAGTGACATTAAATGAAGAGCTGAATAGACCACCAATTGCTGCAAGAAAATTAATATCTCAGCACCATGGTCATCTTAACAGCAACATTGCACATGTGGCTTGAAAATATAACCAGCATATGGAATCTCTCTAATCAACAGCACATCCGCACGTTACATGGACTCCAGCAACCTTCTAAATGATTGGTTCTAAACTCACATTTTAACTTCAAAATTTTCAGTGGAGTAAATATATCGCTGTCAGGTCAAAATTAGAATTCCAATGTGATTTAAGACTACATTTAAGTTTGTTATCCTTACCAATTATGACCTGGTCAGAAAGTTTTTATAGGAACTGCAATCTGTCATCAGCAAGAAATTATAGCAATCAACAGCAAAGTAAAAGCAGCATCAACAGCCACTGCATCATCATAAAACAGCACAGCATCAATAGCTGCTGCATCATCTTGTCAATCAGCAACAACTACTCCTCATGGTCACAGCTATAGAAGGCCAATAAAGGTTTCATATAAGTAAATTATTCAATAATCTAAATTCAGTTTATGTAACAGGAAAGCCAAATCATAGAGCAAATCAAATTAATTGATGAAAACTAATAAGGATGCTAAAATTCAAAGCATTACAGAAACTGCAGAGTTATAAAGCAAGAGTTAAGACATTTTTTATGATGTCAAACTGCATAAACTAGATGCAGATACCATCATAACAAACCATAACAGATCCAATACAAAGAAGAGTTCAACCTTAGGAATAAGTTTGAGGAAATCACTTCTAGCAACCACTAAATAGATGATAGATGATACGATATATCTGAATATTCTGAAAGACAAAAGCAGCCACACAGAGCTGCTAGCCAATCCATCAAACTTCACTCCAGTCTCTTACTCCTGAAAAATAATATAAAATATAACAATTTAATGAACACTTTTAAATACAGAAAAAATAATTGAGAGAGGGTTTCAGAACTCACATCAGCATCAGAACGAGGAGTAGGGCTACGAGAATCAGTACCACGATGAGCAGAAGAGACACTTTTTGGGGTGGGAGACCGCTCTATGTAATTGCAAGCATCTGGACTTCCACCCCTTGAAGTTGTTTTACGCGGAGAAGGGCTCCTCTGGGGACTAAGACTACGTCGAGCAGGGGAAGCACTATTACATACACCAATTGGCTTCATAAAACAATAATAAAGCACTAAAAATTAATTTAAAAATTGAAGATGACAACAAAGAAGTTAATACCTCCCATAAGACCGACTTCGACTACGCCTCTCATAATCATATTTGCCTCTGCCATGGTCTCTGCGATACCCAGGAGTAAGACTGCGACTTCTGCTTCGGCTCCGATTTCTATGGCGATAATCCCTGTCCCTGTCCCTGCCACGATGCCATTCCTTTTCATATCTACCCCTACTGCTGCTGCGGCTTCTCTTCCTGTAATCCTTCTCCCTGTAATCATCCCGGTACCTGAATTCGTTTCATTTAAATCAGCACATGATGGCTTAAATATCATTTTGCAAGAAGGCCAGAAAGCATCATTTGGAGAAAAACTAAGAATTCAAGTAAAAGAACTGAAAAACAACAAATACAAAACATGACAACTAGATTTTTTCCTTTTTCCAATGATAGCAGATTGCTAACTAAAATTCATTTCCAGATTTGTACAACCCAAATGACATCCAAAAGCTGTAAAACATATTTCAACCTTAAGTCCCCGTTTGGCCCCCAATATTTTTTATTATAATGGGGGAATAGTGTTTTTTTGAAAAATGGATGGTTGTAAAAAATGAAAAGTTTTCGATTTATGTGTAATATTATTTTATTAAAGATTGTGTGCTTGGAAATAGGAGAGAAAATTTTAAATTAATTTGATGAGATTTAATGGGGACCAAACGGGGGCTAAATTGAGAGTATAAAAGGATATTATTTACCTTGGCCGAGGACTGCGGCTTCTTGACCCTTTTGACCCGGAAACTGGTTCTGAAATTCTCCCCTTGTGACTGGTGCAATAAATACACATAAGTATGTTAGAAATGGCTTTGATCTAATAAAAAGCATGAAGCACTAGCTAAATCTGACAAACTTCAAACATCTAATCCACGAAACCAACCTATGATGCACCGTAACAGACAGGCCGATCAGCAATTTTTGAAAAAGGTATTGACACAAAAAGTTGCAGACACGTTAATCAAATAATAAATTTTTTACTTTTCAGATGTAATAGTGTAAAATAAATTTCGTGAGTCAAATATAAATCAAATCAAAGGTTTGTATTCTAATTGGAGAACTATATAGCAATTTAATCAAGTAAAAAGGTTGATCTTTCTTGATAAACAATCAAGTACAAATGCGATTTGACTCTTTTAAAAATTGGATAACATTTTCTTCTCTATTAACAGGCGATATTTTTACTTTAATTTAAAACGCCAAAACTAGTCTTAACTAAAAAAATTAGTGAGTAGATACCATTATCTTCTTAGATGAAAATTAGGATTCATATCGACTCAGGTGACATAATTGGAACCTGCACTATCAACATCAAGCACCATTCGCCCTCCTCCATTCAATTTTATTTCATAAATAGACTATGCCCGGTTTGTTTATCTTTCTATTTTTTCTTTATTTTAAATCGAACAGCCATGTCAAAAGAAATGTTGGATCCTAGAATATCAATATAAATTTCTGACACGCCACCTGGCGTAGACACATGTTGGGTCGTGTCAGAGTTCAATACGCTTGAAAACTGTGAAATTTTGCACATAAAATCATTCTATTCGAATACTAAATGCCAGTTAACAAGAAAAATACCAGCATTTATCATAATAAATCAAAACCTGGTATTGGAAACTGAGAGAAACCAAAGTGACGAAACTGAATCAACTTACATTCGTTCAGCATTGGGCCCATACTTGGCAAACTGAACCATTATTTCTCTCCCATCAACGAGTTTTCCTACACATGACAGCCAAAGCAAAATCAACCCACCACAAAGAGAATCTACACAACTTTAATTATGTTCAAAGCTCCCTGTTTCAATTTTTTAAGCATACCATCTAGCTTTTCGACGGCCTTCCGGGCCTCATCTTGATACTTGTACCGCACAAATGCAAAGCCCCTTGAATCTCCAGTCCTAAGTAACAATTATCACAAAGAAAACCTCAGTTCAAAAGATGGAATCAAAGGCCATGTAAAACAAAATAGTAGGGAGAAACCTCAATTTCCACATTTAAAATATACATCCACATATATATGTATAAATTGAGACCAATGGGAGTGGGGAAAAGGTAGGAGGTATGAAGCTGGAGTAACATAAATCCACACAATTCTAATCATTCATGTGGAAAATTGAAAACGTAAAGCACATTAAAAAAAATATGGTGTTCTAAAAAGCATAAAGCGTGGCCAGGTGTGGAAGCCATTCAAGCTTTACAAGCCTAGGCCGAAAAAAAAAAAAACATATTCTAATTTTCAGTAGTATTTTAAATTTTTAATCATTTAATAATTAAAATAATACATACCAAAAATCTAAAAGTATAAAATAATATATTTACTAGAAATTTTTGCAATTATACAATTTCCAAGTTTTTGAAATGCAAAAGTTAGACTATTTTTTTTAGTTTCAACTTTCAATTAAACAAGTCCTATTAACAGAATTATAGAAAAATTCTATAATTATAGCCTAAAGCGTCGCCAGGTGTGGAAGCCATGTTTCAAGCTTTACAAGCCTAGGCCAAAAAAAAAAACAAAAATCTAATTTTCAGTATTATTTTAAATTTTTAATCATTTAATAATTAAAATATTAAATACCAAAAATCTAAAAGTATAAAATAATATATTTACTTAAAAAATTTTACAATTAGTCAATTATACAATTTCCAAGTTTTTGAAATGCAAAAGTTAGACTATTTTTTATAGTTTCAACTTTCAATTAAACAAGTCCTATTAACAGAATAATAGAAAAAACAAGTCCTATTTAATAGATTTATAGAAAATTTATACATACTTAAGTTTCCAACAAAAGTCACAAAATTATGCAATAATGTAGATATCATAGCTTAAATCTTATCAATCTCTTTATCGGATAAAGTCATTTTTTGACTTTTGTACTGATAAAGTAATTTAAAAACTTAAAACTACGGTCAAATAAAAGAATTTTAAAAAAGTGAAAACAAATTAATGAAATAAAGTCAAATAAAAGGCTTCTAAAAAAGGGGGAAAATATAAAAATAGTAATAATAAAAAGCGTCTAGGCGTGTAGGAATCACACATTATGCAGTCAGCTGAACGCTCAATTCTGTTGATCGATTAATTTTGAGCAAGCCATTTACTGATTAAAAAGGAACAACAGCATAAAATAACACCACAAAATTATAAAAAATAAATAAATCAAAAGCACTGGGATAATAAATCAAATCACGTTTATTACAATTTACTATATTCCCGAACTACAGCAGAACCTTCTACATATAAATTATATGTGCATACGCAAAATCATTCGTGTATGGGTATGTTAATGCATATACCTTCGGTCTCTCGGGATGAAAACATCAACAACTTTTCCATACTTATCGAAGAGCGGAAACAAGTCATCAGCAGTCGTACCTGAAAACAAACCAACAAAAACCAAATTTAAAAAAAATAAAAAATTCAAACATGTCTCCCACGATTAGTAACAAAAATTTACAAAATAGGCGAAATAAGGGTAACGTGGGAAGGGGGGCGGAGGAAGTACTTACGGAAAGTTATGTTGAGTACCAATAGAGAAAAAGTGTCTCTGATATCCGGTGGTCCAGATCTTCCGAAGTGCGACATCGTTTAGCTGTGTTTCTGTGTCTAAGAAGGCGGTATGGAAGAGGATTAGAGCTTGAGGTTTGGAAATTAAGGCAGGGAAGATACATTCTAGAGGCGGTCTGGTGATTGGTCGGTTTTGCCATTCCAGGTGATTGGTCGGTTTTGCCCTTCGGTGGAATTCTATTTCCCATTTCCGGTTTGGAATAACGACTAGAAAGGATTTTTGTATAAAATTTATTGATCCTTGAACATTTTAATCAGTACTATATTGGCTCCTGTACTTTTATTGCCTTAATTATACCCATCCATTTTATTGATATACGTTTTGTAACATATCATCAATGTCCTAGAAAGATAAGTTTCTCATAAAGTCTAGTATGAATTTGTTAATAGTTGTATAGTAGTGATGATTCTTTGAGCCCACTTTTTGGGATAAAGATTTTTTAATAGTCAAATTTTTAAGAATGTATGGTCAAAAAGTATTGAAAAATTTTAAGTTTACATGTAAAATTATTTTATTGAAATAAAATATGAGTGAAAATGAGTTTGGAGAAAAATGGACTAATAGAGAGTAGGGTTCGAACATAAGCTTGTGTATGGACTTGATTGTATCAAACGTAGGCTTTTAAATTAATTAAATTGGTTTTAAGCAAACATCGGTAATAAGATTTGAGGAATCAAGCAAGACTTGACCATTCTACAGTCAAGTTAATAAATTAAGATGAAATATTATCATAATAGTTCCCTTGAACATGATTTTGAATCTCTCCATTTAAAGATTGAATAAATAGCAAACTCAAAACTGAAGGTTGTGGATAATTTATTTTTTTTGGGTAAAAATGGTATACTTTAATACATTTCGATTGATTAGTCATAATTAATGTGCATAGCATATTTTATTTAATTTTTTATAATTCATATAAAATGCACTTTTTGATGTTGGATGGATAATACGCGTAACACAAAAATGTATCTTATATGGATTAGAAAGGAATTTTGCGTAAAATATTTTATTTATTCTTGAACTTTTTTTTAGTACTATTTGGTCCCTATACTTTTATTGCTCAATGTGGCAGTTCACAGAGAGAGAAAGGAAAATTAAGAAGGTGGCTGATATGGCTATTGGAGTTTCGGTACTGAGTAATGAAAAATGGGCAGAACTTCAATAGCAAAATAACAGCATCAGTGATAATCACTTGCTTAGTTGCTGCATCTGGCAACCTCATTTTCGGCTATGCTATTGGAATTTCAGGTGCATTTTTGCTTGCTTTTGTTTTCAATTTTTGTTTCTTGTTTTCCAGTGGATGTAAGAACTCTGCTATCACTGCCTTTGCTTGTTTTAATCCATTTATATAAGTTTGAGTTTGAACCTTGGAATTGTGCTGGACTGAAAGAAAATGAGTGCAAAGAGACATTGAGAATTATAAGGGTGATCTATTTCTCTTTAATCAATCTTCCCAAAAACTTAAGGATGACTAATAAAAAAATGTCCATGAATTAGTGTGTTCACAACGTCACATTCTTGATTCCATTATTATGCCATGACTCGAGAAAAAGGTTTCTATACTTTATGAAATTATGATAGATATCCAATCAAATGGCAGCCAAGTCATCCACTATTCTAGAATGTTCCATAGTTGGTTAGCAAAAGGGTAATAGAAAGCTAGTGGATTATCTATAAATGAAAGAAGGGAAAATTGGGATGGCAATTCAGAGAATTTGTTTAGAAAAAAGTGAGGAGAGATCAGATCTCTCGAATAGCTTGAGCTTTGTCATTTTCATCTGCCATTTTATTAAATAACAATACATATTTCAGTTTATATTCTTCCATTTTATTCAAGCAATTCCTGATACACAGTAGCTAAGAAGTGTTTCATTCAACAACCATAGCCAAGTTCCTATCAAAATGGTATCAGAGCGGTTGAGATTTGGGAATATGCTCTTATAGATCGGGTGACAGCCTTGGAGATGAGAATTGATGGAATTCAAATGGAAGTACAAGAACTTGGGCACACTGAGAAATTGGATTTCATGATAAAAAAAAAATGGAGGGACGGAAACTGAAAAAAGAGAAGGTATTGGCCGCTACTTCACCTAAAACCACTCACACCTCTGAAATTCCACTCAAATCTAATGAAATTGGGACAAGCACAGACAACCGAAATAGAAGCAAAGAAACCATTGTCAAATGAAGTCGAATGTTAATTGAAAACTTATCAGTTCCATTGCCGGTGATATCAGATGCAATGCTGGAGGAGAACTTAGTCAATGAGGAAAAATCGTTGGTTGTGACTGAAGGAAAAATGCGTGATACTAAAAGGTTAGGCTAAAAGGTGGAATGGGCTCAAAGAGTTGAGGACTGCATTAAAGCTCCACAACGAGCCCAATTTAATTCATGCCCAAATAGAACAAGAGGTAACATTCCAAGCCCAAATATAAATTTCAACTCTCACGCTTCCCCTTATCAGACGACTTTCGTTCCCAGTCCAACACCCATTGTTGTCCCAAATCCTGTGGCGGTTACCATACGCCCACCCACGCCAATGGAAAAAGGTCCTCCAATTGAAGGATTCAACGAAACTTAGGTGTCCATGAAATCTATGGTGGAGGCATTCTGAAAAAGAGGACAGGGGGTGATACTGGAATCAGGAAGATGGGGAGCAGAAATTGAAGAAATCGAGACTGAGGTTCCCAGCTTCCTTGCGCATGTATTGCAACAGAATCATCCAGTTTTCAAATGGCCCAATGAGTTGGCTGGGCTACACCCGAACCCACCCCTAGTTTTTGAAATTCCATTCAAACTGACGAGGCAAGCATGCATACGGAAGGAAAGAAGGGCAGAGTGGGGACTTTAAGCAGGGACAATCATGACCAGAAGCTGTTGGAAACCATGGTCAATCCGTTGGAGACATTGCTAGAAGGGTTAATTGAGCATAATTTTGTTGAAGGGTTGAAATAGGGCTGGGCAAATCTCCCAAACCGAACCCGACGGTTCTTGTCAAATTAAATATCCGAACGGGTATTTGAATTAAGAATCGACGGGTACAATTCGATTCTCGGTTCTAGACCAAGAACCGAAAAACTGAATCTTTCTAAATTTTTTTTATATTGAGTAAATCAAATTATTTTAATTTTATTTTTTTCTAAACAAATTAACAAATTTTAAATCCAAATTTTCAGCCCAATAATTAGTTTCATTTCTAATTTTTTAATTTTTGGCCCAATTACCCATTTTATTATTTCATTTCTTAATCCAACAAAATCTAATCCACTAAATAACCCTAAACACCTACACTAAAGTCCATAACGTTGTCTTGACTCTCGTACTCACCCTCCTATCCTCGTTAATATTTCAAAACCTATGCAATCGTCGGTCAATATTGTGACCTCCGATCGAAGCTGTGACCTCCGCCGATCGAAACTTTGACTGTAGCGATCATTTGAACAAGGTAGTTTACCAGTCTCTAACATTCCAAAACCATTAAAATGTATCATTAGTTGTATTTATAAAATGTTGTTATAAATGTTAAAAATTTAATTATAGTACAGAATCGAACCGAACCGAACCCGAACGGTTCCGTAATTATATTTGGACCCGACGGTTCCATTTACTAGATACCCGAAAATTTTGATTCAATTTAAAATCGAACCGACCCGTGCCCACCCTTAGGTTGAAAGCCAAGTTATGGGCTAAAGATGGAAGGTTAAAGCCTCACGGTTTGGGCCAAATTGTGAAAATGAACTAAAAGATGGTAGACAAAAATAAGTTTATGGAGAAGACCAACTCAATTTACAACCATATAAGATTAAAACAAATACCCGCAGCCCAAATCCAAACGCCCAATTCAGTCTGATCCATGCACCAAATCCAGCTATGATCTTTCCAAAATCCATAACAGTTGCAGTGCTTTTACTGACGATGGTGACCATAAGAGAGAGGAAAAGGTGGAGCATCCAAGGATGATGAAACTCAAGGGCAAATTGATCAACGTCCTATGATCATGATAATTGACGGTGCAGTTAGCTACAATTTTACCTTGGGCCATCGGGTTCAAAAACTGGAATCCCATAAAGGAGTGCGACTGGTTATGGGATTTGTATGGATAACATCATAAGTGTAGGTGGTCGGCGTTAGAACTTTTTAACTGCGTTGGGACTGAAATATCACATTTCATCATTTGCCTTGGTGGGGATTCTGACCAAAGAAATGATTCAGTTATATGAAATTTCGAATTTTAAATTTGGAACACACCTCTACCTTGAGGACTAGGTGGATTTCAAGGCGGCGGTAATGATAAATATTCAATCAAATGGCAGCTAAGTCATCCACTATTCTAGAGTGGTCCATAGTTAGTTATCAAAAGTGTGAGAGGGTAATAGAAAGCTAGTGGATTGTCTCTAAGAGTGCGTTTGATTGCCTATATTTTTCATGAAAAATGTGTTTTTTCCACCCAAATTTCTACTTTTGTGCTATTTGATTGCCTTTTTTCTCCATGAATAATATTTTCCCACTTTTGATCACGTGACCATATTTTCCTCAAAAATCAAGGAGAATATTTTCTTTAGGAAGAGTATGATTTTATTTTCCACAAAATTCACTTTCTCTTTCTCTCTCTCATTTATCCACTCTCTCTCATTAACCCACCAATAAAAAATGGAATAGTAGAATATTTTCTAGGTTGAAAATTACATCAATCAAACACATTTAATTAACAATTTCTATACAAATAAATTCTAGGCAATTGAATTGCCTAAAATTTATTTTCTTTCCATACAAATTTCATGCTTACAATCAAACGCACCCTAAGTGAAAGAAGGGGAAATTGGAATGGGTATTAAGAGAATTTGTTTCGAAAAAAGTAAGGAGAGATCAGGCCTCTCAAATAGCCTCAGCTTTGTCATTTTCATCTACCATATCTCAGTTTATATTCTTCCATTTTATACAACAATTCCTGATATACAACAGATAAGAAGTGTTTCATTCAGCAACCATAGCCAAGTTCCTATCAAATTCCAAGAACCTTTCTCGGCCCTAAACTACTATCCTGTTGTTTTCTTCTTTGAGGTTAAGCTGTAAGATCCCTCTTATGACTGAAACTTGCAAAGTGGGTGAGTATGATCATACTCCTCTAAATGTCTATATCTTCCAACTGTTCTCCAGACTGGCTTTTTCTCGTCAATGGGGTGTCCAAAAGGTTACAAGACAAAAATTCTCTACAATTACATTGTAGTACTTGAATAATTCAAAAGATATGATACAGCTTGGTAGCGCATTGGAAATTTAAGAGTTTAATTACACTTGACAAGGGCAAACAGAAGTTACCTAGAAAGTTTCGTGGCATTACCCACAAACAAAGACAAAAAGAAAAGGAAAGGAAAAGAAAATGGTTGCCATTAATGTTTGGTTCCAAGCAATCAGCATTGAAAATAGTTGCCACTAATGTAGGGCTTGTTTCACTAAAGATCACAGTTTATCCTTCTTCTTTTTTCTTTTTTTTTTTGGGGGGGAAGTCGTCTAGTTGATAAATAGCTTTAATTTAATTAGCAATTGCAAATCAGAGTTGTCTCCTTGCCTTATTGAAAATTAATCAATGGACTGTTCACAGAACCTAACATTGAACTTAAGAGAAAATTACTGTGACACTCCTAAATTGTTTGATTATCACAAACCACTGATGTAGTAAAAAAAACAAATATACAGCCCTTCATCAAACCTTTTTGACAGTTTTATAATACTTTCTTGATTGACTCATGATGGAGTACACCAATTTGTATTATGAAAATGAGTAAAATATTTAGGATTTTGCCATTTATACATTCTTGAATTACACCGTTATTGACACTCTCTTTGTTTTTTCAGAAAATGCATAGACGAGAAAACTATTTTTTTCTTTTAAGTTGGTGAATGACAGTTTGCAACATGGCATGCTGTCAAACTTGATACATACCAAAGTGTACAATAAGCATGATTGAAATATTTATCTCAATGTCAATGATATACTTAACCCCACGGATTTCGCCTAATTCTAAAACTATGTTAACCGTTTCCTATAAAATTTCATGCTACCTAGGCCACGCAATACTTTAGCCCCTGTTTGTCTACAATTATTTAAAAAAAAAATATTCTCAAATTCATTTTTAACCATACATTCTTACAATAAAATATTTTGTATGTAATTTCGAAACTTTTTCCTACTTTTTAATCACGCATTTTCCAAAAATTTATTATTCCAAAACTTATTTTTCTACTTTAATGATCGACAAAAAAGGGCTTAACTTGATCTTCAACTTAGATTAATGTCTATCTTTTCTGTCCATTACATTTATAGGTGGTGTGACAATAATGAAGCCTTTTCTTGAGAAATTCTTCCCATCAATACTAGAGAATGCAACTGGGGCCGAAAAGAATGTGTACTGTGCATATGAAGGCCAGATTCTTATGGCCTTCACATCTTCACTCTATATAGCCGGACTAGCTGCCGTGAGGCCGCAGAAACATCATGGTATTAGGTGGTTGTACTTTCCTTGTAGGTGCAGCTATATATCAATGGTGCGGCTGAGAATATTACTATGCTCATTTTGGGCGCATTTTGCAAGGATTTGGGGTTGGTTTTACCAACTAGGTTCCTGTTATGATTTGAATATTTACTAGTATTATTAATGGGCCAAGTGTTGGATTTTATTTTATTTATTTTGGAATCCTTGCTTGATTATGAAATGAACTTAGGACTTCTGCATGTTTTGATACTATATTGAACCATCAAATCTTAAAGCTCTAAGTCTTTAGACACGTGATAAATTATGTCTTCGATCTAAGACATCTATTTCTGAAAACAATTATCAAATTATTTGTAGAAATAATTTGTGACAATTATCAAATCATGTGTCAGAAATAATTTGCGGGAACAACTCCTATGCCTTCTAAAGAGTTTAAGATTGCTATCTGGATTGATTATTTGCGAAGACAATTCCTATGACCTCCCTTTTTATCAGCAGCAATTATCTCACATTGATAATTTTAATAAAATCGATAATTACTCAGAATCGTCCCATGAAGGATACTCCTGTTACCTCTCGAAAATGGCTCCACCGAAGTGGTGGGTGCATTCCACACCAACTTCCAATTCTTTATTGGCATCGATGTAGTGGTAGCAAATTGCATAAACTACCACATTGCTCGGCTGCATTTGGGCGTCGCATTTCCCTAGGCCTTGCCATGGTACCAGCTGCTATTATGATATTGGGCGCTTCTCTAATCTCAGACACACCTAGTAGCATTTGTGGAGCGGGGAAAAACCGAACAAGCTAGAAAATCTCTAGTGAAAATCCCTGGATCTGAACTCGAATCCGATGCCACTATTGAAAATGAACTAGCTGAAATAGTCAATTCTGGTGAAATTGCAAAAGCCATAAATCAAAAATCGTTTGACTATAATTGAGAGACAGTATAGGCCTCATCTTGTGATGTCAATTGCCATTCCTTTTTCCAGCAAGTGACTGGAATTAACATCATTGCATTCTACGCCCCGGTGCTATTTTAGTTAGTCGATTCTGGAAGTTATTTGGCTTTGATTGGTGCCATAATTCTAGTATTAGTTAACATCGGATCAATTCTTGTGTCCACTAGCATTGTTGATTGGTATGGTCAAAGATTTCTGTTCATTGAGGGCGGGATTCAAATGTTCATTTGTCAGGTATATTTTCCATATCCATCGTATTAACTATCTACTCAGTCGAGTGTTCAGTATTATGTGTCAAACATGTTTGCAGTATCTATCCGTTTATTGATATTATTATACAGAAATTCACAATTCAATTCCTATCGTTCTGGAAAGGTCTCGATTGCTTGTGTACTAGCTGCTGTAACGAGTATCTAAGCAATGTCAAGACATATATCAAAGGAATATGCAGCATTGATACTTGTTTTGATGTGTATTTACGCTTCTGGATTTGGCTGGTCATGGGGGCCTTCAAGTTGGCTAATTCTAAGTGAAATATTCCCAATGAATATCAGAACAAAGGCAAAGCATAAGTGCATCGGGTGGATTTGGTTGCTGCATTCGTGCTTTCATAGATATTCTTGACCATGAAATGCCACTTCAAGTACGGAGCATTCCTGTTTTATGCGGGCTGGCTTGTTGCAATGACCATTTTCATCGCGATTTTATGCCAGAGACAAAAAGGATGTCATTGAACTCGACACATCAAGTGTGGGAACAACACTGGTTTTGGCACAGGTTTGTCTAAAGGCTTTTGTCCGAAGGTTTCCTTTTAGCAAAGAAAGTCTAAGCATACAACGGTTGTGCTACATGTATATAATGGTAGACATAATAATTTATATACACATAATATAAAGAGATATGATTGGGTTGAAATTTTTTCAACCAAATAAATAAATAAAAAAAAATCCTCACTCTCTTTTTGGCACTTCATATGTAAGTAAACCATTGTAAAACTTTATTATGTACAAGCAGAATTATCCATCATATATACAAGGTTTCCCCTTATTTCATACAAACGTTAATTCTCATTGATAAGGGTGCTCTTGCTAATCATTGTTTTAGAATGAATAAGATTTTAATTTTTTTTATTGGAAACTTACAGGAAAATTGTTGTCGTGGTCCTCAACCTTCAAAGTTATTAGTACTTGACTTCTCTATTTTGTTTACACAAAATAATCAATATTCTAGATTATCATAATAAAAAGTTATTAAAAAGGTATATGACCAAAATAGGCTATACACTGAGAGAAAAACATTTTTATTCCATGCTTAAACAAGTAAAATATATATAAAAAGTAGAAAAGAATAACCACAGTAAAAAGAGCAATACTATTTATTACCATCAGGATCATCCCTATATAATGTAGTTTTAAATGATTAGACCAATTAAGTGAGTCGTATCTACACATTTAATTATTTTTATCATTTCACTGCACATCATTGCCCAAGTACACATGGGACGTGTTAGGAACACATTTTATTCGAAGTATATAAGGAAATAAAGAAATATATTAATTTCGTATGAGGAAACCTATACCTTCCAAAGAGATCTACATTTTCATATATTACTGAATAACCAACATTCATTTTACTAATAACATTGGCTTTATATAAAGAATTACATAATAATTTCCTAAAACACAGGGAACATGAGCCCATTTTCTACTTAAATTTAAATAATAGATAAAAAAAATAACTATTTTTGACTTATTCAAAAGAAAATAAATAACAAAAGTTAAACCAAATACTAAACCCCTGTTTGTTTCCCATTTTTTCCTCATTAAAATGAAAAATATGATCATTATCTATCACATCAAACCACCGAATTTGAATTTATATATTTTGTATGGGGCCATAACGGCTATATTTTTCATTCTCATTTTTACAAAAATGGGAAACAAACGCCTTCTAAAATTGAAAAGAAATTTTGTAATGGGATGATTCCTGTTGGGGACTAATAAAGATAAGTGGAAACAATAAAAATATCGTCCTTGAACCTCTTTATACAACCCTCCTTCTTCCAACCATCGAGCCCCTCCCAACTTCAAACCCTCTTCCTTAGGACATGATTAGGACGTCAGGAAGGAGAAGGGGATCAGTGAATGGACTGAGGAGAAACTTCTTTTACAATTAATTGGACAGTTGGAATATTTTCACATTGATTGAGATTTGTGGTAAATCATATTATAAGAATACTGGAAAAATCTTATGTTAAAGTAACCATTGATAGCGTTAAACCCTGGTATAAAAAGATTATCTTCACTCAGTTTTCTATTAAACAAGAGAGCCAATGAAGAGGATTCGAAGTTGGATTTCATATATCAGTTAAATTTAGGATAATCTGATCTTAGTACGATGTACCTTTGGTTTCATAGACTGCACATGAATAAATAGCTAGCTAGTACAAACTTCACTTAATTGAAAGTTGGATTTAGAATTGTGAATTAGATCAATGCAAGAATACTAGCGATTATATTTATTGCGTAATACTGATACTTGTTAAGTTCCTTTCATTTTGTCCTTTCGCCAAGTTGAGATTTTTCTCGTACAATGAATCTGCAACAAGTGTAAGAAGATATCGTGCAATAAATCAGCAATGGTCCTTTAATGCTCAAATTAGAAATCAAGTAAAAGTACGTGCTCTGCTGATACAATTACATGATTATCTTATTCTGATTTTAAATCCATGAGTCGATATGCTATGCAATAAACAAAGGAAATTAGATGATTTGGTCAAAATGACTTCTTATTTTGACTAAACGGATATGGATGATTTGACAATTTCAATGGATCAATTATAAGATTATGAAAAACAAGATAGGAATTCTTCACAGTATGGAAGAAACAAAGATATAATCAAACCAGATCTCGATGTGTCTTTCTAGATATTCCTCAATTTCTGACTATTCATGAAACGTGAATAGTATGCTTTCGGAAGAAATCAAGAATTTCTTGAATATCTTACAAATTTTCGTTCTTTTTTTCTGAATGGATGATTAGAACTTCATCTTAATTCGAATCCTATTGAGAGGTTCACTAAATATCAGAAGTTGTTAATGTTGTTTATGTCATATATATCTAGAGATTCATTAGCCGACTATGTGCGTTGGATGGTAAAAGTTCACATACATCTCTCAAGGTTTTGAGTTCATACGTGTTGAAAGTCGAAACATCGTATCTCTAATTTGATCAACAATTTGTGTTTTATATGTTTGAAACTCTTATACTCCTTTGTGTACCACAACATTAAAGATAAATTAAGCTTTATACGCTTATATTTTACTGTAATCTCTATATAGAAACCTAAAACTATTGCATCCAACCACCAACCAACTGACCATGACTTTC
This sequence comes from Olea europaea var. sylvestris, assembly GCF_002742605.1. Classification (NCBI taxonomy): domain Eukaryota; kingdom Viridiplantae; phylum Streptophyta; class Magnoliopsida; order Lamiales; family Oleaceae; genus Olea; species Olea europaea. The sequence goes on from NW_019232571.1 coordinate 162,279, forward strand.
GAGTTGCAACTGCCACAGACCGCTCAAGTACGTACTCATTTAGGGAAGTAGGACCCCCATTAATTATATACTTCTACTCAAGACCATATTTCATTCTAATCGTGCCCCTTTCAATAAATGAATTTGTTTCACCTATAATATTGGTCTGGTCTACTCAAACTAGTTGGCTAACTTAAAAATTGCACAATGACTAATTATTCAAATGCATATATTTCAAAATGTTAAGTTAGAAATGTTAGTGTTATTCACGATTAGTATGTACTCAACCGTCGTTTCACATCGTGAAGACATTGTATTTTAAACAAGATTATATAATAAAGCGTGCATCGAATTTTTATAGTCGTCCAATTCGTTTCAACTTATTAAGGGTTAGTTTGCCAAGACTTTTGAAAGTCAAAAGTTGTTTTTGATATACGACTTATTTCTTATGAAATTCTTTCACAATAAATAGAAGTAGAAATATTGCTAAATGATCCCTAAATACACTATAAAATTTCTTGTCAAATTTGATGTAAAATCTAAGATGAGGAAACCAAATGTATAGTTAAATTGTAAGGTGGATGGTCCCTTCTTAAGTATTATTCTTGTACTTGTTATTTGTTAAACAAATTAGCGGCAAAGTAAATTCAGAAAATATAAACTAGACAGATTAATATTTTATTGATCACCACTTGAGAAAAGTAATTTTTTATTGCCTTTTTATTTATGGAAAATGTCATTTTTCCACCCAAATTTCTACTTTTGGGGTGTTTGCTTAATAATTTTTTTCTTGAAAAAAAATTTCCTACCTTAGGTCATGTGACCATATTTTCCTCAAAAATAAGGAAAATATTTTCTTTAGAGAGTAGTTTTTAAATACTTCTACTCAAGACCATATTTCATTCTAATCGTGCCCCTTTCAATAAATGAATTTGTTTCACCTATAATATTGGTCTGGTCTACTCAAAACTAGTTGGCTAACTTAAAAATTGCACAATGACTAATTATTCAAATGCATATATTTTAAAATGTTAAGTTAGAAATGTTAGTGTTATTCATGATTATATGTACTCAACCTTCGTTTCACATCGTGAAGACATTGTATTTTAAACAAGATTATATAATAAAGCGTGCATCGAATTTTTATAGTCGTCCAATTCGTTTCAACTTATTAAGGGTTAGTTTGCCAAGACTTTTGAAAGTTAAAAGTTGTTTTTGATATACGACTTATTTCTTATGAAATTCTTTCACAATAAATAGAAGTAGAAGTATTGCTAAATGATCCCTAAATACACTATAAAATTTCTTGTCAAATTTGATGTAAAATCTAAGATGAGGAAACGAAATATATAGTTAAATTGCAAGGTGGATGGTCCCTTCTTAAGTATTATTCTTGTGCTTGTTATTTGTTAAACAAATTAGCGGCAAAGTAAATTCAGAAAATATAAACTGGACAGATTAATATTTTATTGATCACCACTTGAGAAAAGTAATTTTTTATTGCCTTTTTATTTATGGAAAATGTCATTTTTCCACCCAAATTTCTACTTTTGGGGTGTTTGCTTAATAATTTTTTTCATGAAAAAAAATTTCCTACCTTAGGTCATGTGACCATATTTTCCTCAAAAATAAGGAAAATATTTTCTTTAGAGAGTAGTTTTTATTTTCCAAAGAATTTACTCTCTTTCTCTCTCTTTCATCTACCCATCAATAAAAAAAATAGACAAGTGTAATATTTTTAAGATTGAAAATTAAATCAATTAAACACAGTTAACATATCTTGAATGAACATTATTTATTATCTTAAATGTAACTTGCTGCATGGTAGAGTTTATACATGTAAATAGAGACTTGGTCCCCAACTTTTGAAATAGAACATTTTGGCCCTCAATATTCCATTAATATTGCAAAATTATTATTAGTTGATAGAAACGGTGCTTAACCCGAAGTGGCTCTCATTAAACAAATTAACATTTTAGCAAGTTTGTAAGGATTGTAATTTTGAATGTGATGGCTATAAGAGTCTTACGTATTCAAACATCAAATATTAACGAATTAACAAGAACAACTAACTAAAATCAAACAATAAAATCAAGGTTGCAACTAAATACTATATGACTATCCACAATTGAAAATTTAAGCGATCAGGGCGACATGAAAATTTCATCTAGTATTGAACCAAAACCCAAGTCTAAGTATACTTCCATTTTATTTTTAAAATTAAATTTTTAACAACAATTAAAACTACTTATGAACACCAATGATCATGAATAGTTGCACAAATTACAAACTCATAAATTTCATGAACAATTACAAAATTATGAGCCCAAAAAATCAGCTTACTTCTACAAGGTCAATTAAATATTCAATTCAAAAGAAGGAAAAAGCAGAATACATATAGATTTGAAAACAAGATGCAAACGAGCTATATTAGAAGTCATCAAAGAAAAGGCAGAATGACCGAAAGAGTTCAAAAACATCATGAACGGAGGACTACTGCCATCGATTTTCAGTAGAGACCGAGAATAAAATATTACACATTTCATCCCCAAGGGAAAAAAATAATAATTGGTACAAAAAGGGAGGAATATTGTTAAATTCATAATTTTAAAATCTTACAAGAGGATCAAATCGCTTTAGGATCATAAAATCGTAAGATCCAGATCGAGAGTTTAACCACCATGCTTTTTAATAGGACGATTTTCATCTAGTTCTCGACTACTTGTGTGACAACCATAGGTTGGGGACTAATAATGCAATTATAGAGTGGGTTGTATAAATGAAGGAGAGAGGCGGTGGGTAGATTGGAGTCATTAAACAGAAGAGAAATCAGTGAAGATGATAGTGACAAAGAAAGATAATTGTAGAAAACGAGGCCGTTTTAATGCTCCATTCTTCAATTCTGCATTTAAGTTCAGTTAATGAAGGCAGGTAGACTTGCTCAATTAACCCCCCCAGCCCCACCCCACGACTCTTTTTGTGTATATACGTTTTTGTGCATGCATACATGCGTCATTTCTGGGTTCCAGTATCTCCTTTCTAATTAGGTATTCGATAAGATTGAATAAGACAAAGTATAAGATTTTAATTTTTTTTTTTTCATTTTTAATATCCGTTGATAAAATTATCTCCATCCCTAAATTTTAATTTGGATCTTGAAATCATTAATAATAAATAGAAAACGGGAGGAAAAAGAAGGAAAATTTACAGTGTATATTTGTGCATGCATATAGTGAAAAACAAGTTTTCTAAAACTTCATTACTTTTTTAATGTTCATTGTTACCTTATAAATCATAATATTTTTATTTTAGCTTGCAGCCAAGGTTTATTTATCCAACAAAATCTAATTTCTGGTAAACAAGTTTTTCATTACCAAAAATAGAATAATTGTTTAAAATAACAAAACAGTTTATATTTGTCGAGAAGTACAAAATCGTATCAATACAATCCTTGTTGCGTTTCTTGATTAATTGGATCGTTTCTTTGTATTCTAAGCTTTTGTATATGTGATTTCATGTATTACTTGATCATTCTGTCTAAGAAGAGGATTTCTCTAAGTCTGTGAACTTTTCCTATAACAATATGACCAGTCTTTTTTTAGTATATTTGAAGTCGTCTATCTATCGTTGTTCATCAACATCCATGTATTGGCACAAAGGTTTAGAACAAGAAAAGTGCAAAGATTTTATTTTATATTGTATCATCAACTTATTGTGAGGGTGTCTGCAAATCCCAAACATGTAAATATTCAAACTCATGAGTACTAAAATTTAGTACAAGATTTGGCATATTTGCAAACAAGAAAGCCCCCTATCCCCACCCTATGCCAGGGGGTGGGGGAATGGGTGATAGAGACACACATTTATAGCTCATGAAAATCTGGTTGTATTTAATATAAAGTTTTTTTTTATAGTTGAGTAGATGAGTTTCTATATATTCATAGATCATGGACGAGGTGGTTTAATTTAATAGCCGTGAGAGTGTTGAAAGCTTTTAAAGTTATTGGTTTTTTTGGTGACCCAATTGTGAAAGTTGGAGTTATGAACGTCCATTAAAGACACCTTCAACTGTTTACAGACACTGCAATTTAATGACAATTCCAAACTTCCCACCCTTTTAAAGGATCCCCACCGCCCTACGAAGTTCAAGAAATCTTATTATGGGTTTAGTAATTTGGGATAATTCTCAACTCGGTTGGATCATGGGTGCACTATATTTTTGAATTCTTGCATTAAGAATGTCTTTCTAGGAGTCAGAGTCGAGTATTTCTGTATTAGTGACATGTTTGATACGACATGGTTAAAAAAATAAATGATGTTGATTATCCGTTGGAAAGAATAAAATTGTATCACTTCCACTATTAAAAAAAAAGGATTTTTAAAAACATATAATATCACACTATTGGGCGGAAAACAACTTGATATTCAAAAGGAAACTCAAGAAAAAAAAAGGTTAACTCTCTAAATTCATTAATATTTAACTCTCAATCTCAAGAACCCTTCAAAATATGAAAAATATGTATTTTTCATATTTCTAAGATTAAACAAAAGGATTTGCAAGAATGGGATTAGATACCTCAATAGTCTCAGCCGTAAACGATGGATACTAGGCGTTGTGCATATCAACTCGTGCAGAATTGAAATCGCCGGCCACAACCCATGGTCGATCAATGTTATCATTTAGAGAGACCGTGGAAGTTTCAATCGAATATCTAATCACTTGGAAAAACCTAAGAAGGCTTCTAGGGCAAAATTTGTTGGTTGAACATTTTTGTTCACTATTGTTAAGTCTAGCATACCAACTAAAAGTATGGATTTAGAGATAGTATGGAACAAGAAACCAACCATTCTTACATTAAGCCATCAATTTGGATGCAAATGTAATGGATAAATTAATATTTGCAATTAAGATCAGGTGTGTCAAGTGGTGCATGGATGTGCACACTGACCAAAGAGCGGTTAGCTAGAATTTAAGCAGCTTGGAGCTACATAGTAATTGCAAGCCCAACTTCTTCACTTAAAGAGCACGTCACATACGTACACAAAGATGGCACTTTGATGATCAGTTTCACAATAAAAGTTTCCAAATTTGCCTATATATATCCAAACCTTTTCACTATTCTAATAAATTCAGTCTCTCGCTCTAGAGTGAGACCTGTAATGTATAGAGAGAGATGAGCTTGTCGTCTTTGAATTGATCTCCATACGCTATACCATGATGAACGGAAAAATGGTTCAAGAGTCAGAAAACTCATTGAAGAAGAGGAAGTGGGATGATCACGAAGATAAAATCTCCGAGAAGCCAGAGAAAGTCAAAATCGTGAAACCGATACTCGATACTTTCGCACAACATGAGACACCATTACCTTTAGAGTGGCAACGCTGCCTCGATATAAAGGTATCATATGCTAGGCATCAACTGTCTAGTGTTCATCAAGTCAACATCTTAAATTATGTTAATCAAAGTCTAACCATGGTTCTACAATATGTAGATTTATTTATTTATTTATTTTTTGGTTCTAGTTTTTTTCAAAATTCGAGAACTTCTTTCTTTATCTCGTATACATGGAAAGAAAGTTTCAAATGACTGCAACCCTATAGCTCAATTAATGAGTATGTGCTCTTTTGAATGCAGTCAGGTGAACTATACTTCTACAACACAAGGACCCAAAAGAGGACATTAAGTGATCCAAGAAGTACAATAAATCCAGAGCCTTTGAATCCTTCTCCTATGAGCTTAGATCTTGAACTCAATTTGCCCTGCGGATCACTGGAAAAGAAGAACGATATCCAAGAACAGCACAATAGCTTTATGATGAAGCAGAATTCATCAGGTGATAATACCGAGCCTGGGTCAGGCCTTACCCGTTCGCCTTCTTGGTTAACATGTGAAGGGGAACAACAAGAAATGGTAACTGCAGTATGCGAGAAATGTTACATGTTGGTGATGATGTACAAGTCTTCTCCTGCATGTCCCAACTGCAAATTCATGCACCCACCAGACACAAGCCCTAAGTTGTTTAATCCGAGGTTAAGCCTTCTGTGCTAAGAATTTGTGTGTCTTGTTCTCAGGGACATGGTATTTTTAGTACCAATGATATAGTCTTTTTCCTGCACCTCTTGGAAAAAACGAAAGAAAAGGGAAATTCACTAAGGTGAAATCGGAGAAATATGAAAAATGATGTACTAAGCACGAGCTTATCTTATGCTATATATATGACTCATCACTTGATATTAAACTTTAAGTTAAATATTGAGATTCAACGTAAATTTCTCCACGTCTTTTGTGTGTGTGTGTGTGTGTGTGCACGCGCACATTGATTTCTGGAATGCAAGAAATGTGATTGGAGAGTGCAATGGGCAAGATTTTAATTTTGGAGAGTCTTTAAACATTGCCAACCTTAGATGTCTATATTTATCCAAATCAATAATTAGCCTTAGTGCAAAGATTTCAATCAGTAACAAATATAAAATCTTAACTTTGCAGTAACCTAATATAGACCCTTGTCATCCCAATGTATCTGAGAACATAAGGGCTCATAATTAAGCTTATTTTATATATATAAAAAAAAAAATCATGCGAAAATAGTGATTGAGACTTTTGGATGGAAAAATGTAAGAAATTGATTTGAATAATTACACAATGAGGTTTTTCGTATGTGTATAAAAGGCAGAAATTTTAAAAAGAAGAGAGCAAAGGAATGGAGTTCACATGTCGAATTGACAGGCAGCGTACTCGATACTTTCATGGAGTCGTCAACTGGTTAAATCTACTGCTTCAATCACTCTCTTTTCCTTCTTTGGGTCCTTAAGTGAAATAATGATTTACCGTCTAGTTTTAGACGAGTGTGAAACACGGATTTCATTTAATAGCGGTTCCATCTTAACCAATGAATGAGTAAATCGCCGACTAGGAGAATCAGATGACTCAACTTCAAGTTCCAAAATAGCAAGAGATTATGATTTTCTTTAGAAGGGGACTGCTTTATAACCAGTGAACTACTCTTTGCCCAATGCTTAAAAACCCCTCTCTCAGTTAACTAAAATTTAACCACTCTTGCCCTCTGGGGCATAGTCTAGTGGTGCAAAGGACAGGAGTGAGAATATCTCACGTCTTATTGACAGCTGCAGTGTGGGGATATGAAATTGGACTCCTTGTAGGCGTAGTGTACAGACAGCTCTTGTTCCCTGGCCTGTTAGGGCACATCCCGCAATTTACCTTCTTCACAAAGTTTTAGGCGCAGGACGATGGGGACCCTCAAGATTAGGGTTCAACTTTTTTTTTAAAAAAAATAATTTAACCACTCTTACCTTAAGAAGTCAGTATTAATGGAAATATTATTAAAACAGCGCCAATGGATGTAATTTCCACTTTTATTTATAAATATAAAAGTCTATTAAGAAGGTTCGAGACCTTTCAGTTCCCGCGCTTCCTTAAAAAAATCAGAGAGACTGAGAGAGGAGTAGATGAAAAAGAGCTGAGAGTTCCAGAATCTGAAATCAATTCGCAAGAGAGTAAAATGGAGAAGATCGGTGACGAAAGAGGGGGCCAGACTCAGGCAATGAAGTCTCAAGTCGCCATTAGATGTGCTAAAGCTGCGATTCTTCTATCTTCCCTAAAAAATTCCCCTAATAATTCAACTTCAAACATTACCCTAAAGGTCCCTCTCCTTCGCTTTCTAACATATGCTTTCTATGAATACATTTGTGTGTGTTCCTACGAATGTATGTATAGATCTATACAGACAGATACCTAATTAGTGGATCGCAATTTTTGTTGATTCTCTTCAAAATAATTGTTTAATTTGTTCGAGTTTGATCTGAAGTCCGGAATGTAGATATCCACACACGAACACACCCACTAATAACTGATAAAACAGAGTTGATTTGGGAATATAATAAATTCATACTGTTGTTTTGTGGTGTTCAGAATGAAGAGGAAATTGAGGATCTAAAAATAGCGTTGGTGAAGGAGAAACTGAAGAACAAGAAGCTGAGGATTTGTGTTGAAATGGAGTTGCTTGTATTCTTCCTCTGGACTCTCCTTTTGCTGGTCGTCTTTTGAAATCATCGTTGCTTTCAATGGTGGAAATTCCTATGGTTCCTGTATGTATAGATATGATAGTTTCAACTGATGCTTTTTCAGTTAAACTTCTAATGGAGTTGGCTATAAATAGTTTACACTGCTTGACACGTGAAATTCTTTTTGGGACTTTCAAGGCTGTAAAATGTGCGAGTTTGATTTAGCAGTTTCGTTAATTTTGTGTCCCGTATTTGTTTGGTTATCTTCATTTCATTGAATTTAAATTTGAACTTCGACTGGGGTATATTGTTACAAGGAAAAACTTAAAAATTCACAAGGCAGAATCTCGTGGAACTATGTCCTCACCTTATGAAATCAAATCTTAGCCTTCCAATTACATGGCGAAATGATATAAAACTTTACCACCGGAATGTTGGCCCCCCCGGTCTGGGAACAAATTTTCACCCCCAAAAAATTAAATTTTTTTAATCCTTATTTCACTATTTTAGCCATCATTTTTTACTTCCTCATTCAGAGGTAAATCCACTTCTCTCTAACAATCAAAAAATCAATTCTTATAATCACTACCGAACAAATCTTTAATAATACAACAACAGCTATAACAGTAGCATAACAATGAGATAATATATACATGGCATGTGCCCCCCTTTTGAATTTTATTACATTTCATTTTTCTCTCCTATTTTTAACCACACAAACTTCTATAAAATAATATTACATGTAAATCGAAAAAAAATTCTTCTTTTTCAATTACTCATTTTTCAAAAAAATATTATTTCACCCATTTTCATTTTCAAAAAATGAGAACCAAACGAGGACGTAATGAGTACTTGCATAATTAGACTGGTAATGCACCAGCCATGAAAAATAAATTATAATGCACTTCAATTTTGGATGCCTAATTCTTCATACAAATTCGATCAGAAGACCACTAAATATGACGAACAAGGAAAAAGTAGAGATAATGATGTAAAGATCGAGTAGTCTCAGAGATATTTTGAGAGTTTATAAGCTATTATTTATTACCACAAATGATGCAATCAGAGCCAAAATTGGCAACACTAAACTCCTGTACGGAAGAAATGAGTTGTTTAAAACCCTCCAGCAAAGCTGGGTTCACTGTACAAAAGCTTATTCATAGCTGAACAATTCTCTTACTACGAGCTACTTCATCCAGACATTTTGAAATGCTTGCCATGGCCAAATTATTTTCCTGGCCAGGAGAGATTCCGAAAAATACAACCATTTTACACAATGTGAAAGCTGAATTTTGGCAGAAAGAAGCAATTGTATGTAATGGTAACCCAATAGTATAGAATGCAGAAGCTCCAGGATACTCTGTATGACCAGTTCATGTCTTATTTTAGTGGGCAATCAATTGAGGATTGTACTTTGTTGAAAACCTGGAAAACAACGATATAGTAGTTTAGTGCTGTCTTCATTTTCAGATTTAAACCCCTAACATAGAATGTATTGAAAACAAGGAAAAGCAGCAGTGTAATAAAGAAATTCCAATAAATTCCAAGGGAGCAAACTCTAATACCAACACTAATGCTCAATTTGAGACTGCTAAGTCAGTCAGAAGTTTGCCAAGGATAAAAATGTAAATTCCTCTTAAGGCCTCATATTAAAGAGGCATATGCCTTCACATATTAACATAAAAGACATCATTTTAAACAACAGGGTTTAACACTCCTGAATGTGATGGAGAGTTACTGAGTTTCTATGGAGCTGTTGATTAGCTTAAAGAGTTTTGCCACTTCAAGCTCAGATTGGCCTGGGAATAGCATTCCATTAATTTAATGTTCATCATTTCTTATAGTAATACATTCAGTTTTTCGAAAGGAATATTAGGATATTGAAATAGCCATTTCGGTGAACCAACTAGACCATTCAGACTTACACTGTATGGTAGAGCATGTTATGGGTCTATACAATTAGCATATATAGTATTTCAAATTTGAAGTGATTGTTAACTTTGAGGGATAGCTCAGACTTTGAATTTGCTCCTCAATGGTTATCAGTTTGAGTTCCCTCAGGAGTCACTGAGGTGAGTACCCAGATGTCAACTTCAAGGACCTATGATATTAGTCGAGGTGCGCGTAAACTGGCCCGGACACTCACGGTATTCAAAAAATAAATAAATAATGAAGTGATTGTTTGTGAGTTCCAATTCTGAGGCCCCAATGCCATGCTTCTATCTGCAGTTTCTTAGTCCCAGTAATCATAAACTTGAGGAGTTGGCTTATAAAATAGTCAAGTGGTACATGAAATTCGAGAACCTTAGAGGCAAACTTTCTGGTGACCTTGTACCTCTGGGGAACAGGATGAATGGATATGGTATTAAATTTCAAGAAAGTAATCATTTCAAATTTCTTGGCAAGGATCGTACATCATGCCTGGCAGTTAACAGGACGTTTGCAAGAGAAACCCTTTGCTCACTTGATATCGTGAGGTTTGTCCCAGGATGGCAAAAAATATCTACTGTTTTTTATTCAGGATTAAGGAATCTAAAGTACAAGAAAGCTGCATATGAATTAGAGTACCTCTAATCAAATGCATAGGGATCTTCGGCATATGGATTCAAAGATCCTTCTGAGAACAGATCACCTATGTGGGAAGGATTTGGATGCACTCCACCTTTGACTCCCTGGATAAAATTTAAATACTGTAAAATGTTAGAACAATCTACTAAAATTTCAAAAATGTAGTTGATCAAACCATAACTTCATTGTTGTCCCTCTCCCTCTCTCTCATTGTATCTGTCTGTGAATGGGGATGCACGGGTGAATGTTTTCGTGATGCACAACAGTACCAAAATACCAGATATAACCACCACATAAGACCTAATTTCATTCAATCAACATAATATAAGAGCCGAGTCTTTCAGCTGAAATGTGGGTGGTCTTACAAAGATAAAATGCACCACAGGAGACTACATTTCATGCAGACAAACTATAACAGTAAAGCCTAGCCTCAGCAGAACTACATTACTTTGTTTACTTATTCATTAAATATACATTTTTCATGTTTACTTACAACCTAGTTGATACATTATTAAGCTCCAAATGCAGATAAACCACATTTACATAAGAGGTTTTTTCCCCAATGCCCATTAGTCATAATTAACCTCTTATGAGCACTCTGTATGTAAACAAAATTCTACCACGAGACATACAAAAACACTAAATCGAAAACCCAGATGGAAAGCATAGAGAAAAGAAGCCTTGGAATAATTTTCCAGATTCTCCTTGCCTTGGTAGAATCTTTGGGAATCTTAGCTTTTGGCGTCTCTCTCTTCCTGTGCTTCCTTGGGTCCTATAGGTACATATGATCTATAACATTAGGATCGTAAGCATAATCTACCTGCCAACTATGGGAAATCTCTTTTATATGTGGCACAAACATCTAATAGATATAGTGATATATTGAATGGTTGAATTTACATACCTCAAACATGACCGTACTTTTAGTTTTCCGTCGTTTTGTAACTGTTCTACCGTTTGATGTTTCAACTTCATATTCATGATGAGTCACCTGATACGAGAAAGGTGGTTGAGGAAAATAGATGCAGTGAGTCTTAGATTTTGATTGACACATTGATAGATATTAAACCAATGCATGGGATACGGGAACAAAAACATGTGCCAAATAACAAATAACTGTCCCACCTTCCTACTGTGTTGGGGAAGACTTCCGCCGTTCACTTTTTCAACTTTTTTCAACAAATTTGACACAGGCGTCTGACTTGCTATCTGGTGAGGTGAATCCTATAGACAAACATCATAACGTACCCCAAAATCGATAAGACAACATTGCTTGTGAAGCAAAAGCTAAAGGAAAAGAGAAGGTTCATTTCCTTGCTATTCACCTTTTCTGGTCTCTTGAAAGCATGCTGATTTCTATTTCCACTATCAGACTTTCTCATCTTGGACGAAATTGCGTAGCCCTGAAAATTATGAACTTAACTAAGAAATCTCATATATTGTCACTAATTAATTAGTGAGATGCCTTCACGTTGTTTCTTCTGATAAGAAAGACGTAGATTTGACCCAGTCTAATGTGGTTTGAGCTGAAAGAGTACAAACATATTATGCACACAGAATGATGTGATCATGGGAACGTCTCAAAAGTGCAATGAATTGACGATTGATGAAGAAAGATCGAGCCGAGTTTCAAGCGTAATTGGTATTAATAAAACTGGCCAATTTATTTGTTTGAAGTAAAGAAATATAAATTGTTGAAGTTAACAAACTTGGAATCAGTTTACTTGCAGGGAATGGGAGACAAAAGTTGCTAGACCAGACTTTGTCAACCAATGGAAATGGGCAACCGAAGCAGCTGGATTTGGAGCCAAGAATTCAAGCCTTGCGACAGCAAGGCATAACCCGAGTTGCGGCCGCACACAATGGAGCAGAAATCTGGGCACGGCAGTTTGCATCAACCATGCGACCGCATCACTTTTCACTATGCGGCTGCAACGTTCCTTTGAGGACCGAATTTTGCAAATTTGCGCCAGTTTCCTAATTTAACTAGAATTCTTATCTTTTGCTATCTTTAGGTTATTTGGGACGTATTTTATTCCTTTGAAACTAGGATTTTAATAATTTTATTCCTTTTTAATTATTTTTATGTATTTGGTATAAATAGCAAATTTCTTTCATTGTAACATTAGAACCTTTAATTATGAGTTAAATAGAGATTTCTCTTTCGAGGCTTGAAGCTTTAAAAATCTTTGTTCTTCACGAACAATTTATCGAACTTATCGGGATAACTTATCGTGGCGTTCACCAATCAAAGTGAGATTTGTGGGTTGTGTAATCATAGGATCAAAGTATTCTTGTAATTGCTTTAGTTTCTTGGTTCACTTAATTTTCGGGTCAATCTTTAAAATTTTCAGGTTAGATTCATTAAATTGTGTGATTAAAAGGTCTACATGTCCTATTGACTGTGTGAGTTGTTTAATCCATCGTTTTTGAGTCAAAATCCATAAGCCTTATTGTTTGGAACTTTCTTGGGTCCGATTTCATTCTTCTGTGGGTTCAGTAGTGTTCGTTGCTACGCAAGTTTGCATCACAGAAAAAGAAAAAATCTACAGAATTATGCAATTGAGTTTAGTAAATCAGTTTTCAACAACATTACAGAAACTAACCGTGGTTAATTCATTCGGGGAAATGGTTATAGATTAAACAGATTACCAGGTCTTATTTACACTACAAGTGACCAGAGAAAAGGCCTCATAATCTATTTCTCTTCTTGTACATATATGAGATTGAAATAACATGATATAAAGCTGTTGCATTGAATCAATATAGATACAATAATTATCATAATTAATCAGTTACTGGCAGTGCAGTAGCAGAAGAAAGAGACTTTCTCCTTTGGGGGTGGGGGTGTATTATTTATTCCAACATACCTTTGAATTCACTTCTTGGTCCTCTTGTGGATTGTCACTCATCACGTTCCACTGCATTTGCAGTAAGGTCTTCTGCCTCTCTTCCTGTGATAATCATAGCCACATTAAGGTACCTTTATTAAAACTTCATAATGCAATTAAAAGACGTACCTTTGATTTCTGAATGTCCAACTCCTCCTGCAGCCTTGTGCACTCATCTTCATGCTCACACTTCATAGCTCTTAACTGAGCATCATGCTCAGATCTGAGCATTGTTGTTTTCTACAAAACACAATTTTTATTGCTAAATCAAAGCTAAACAATATGATGAAATATCTAGTTCGTTAATAAGCTCTACACTATTTACACCTCTCTTAATTCATTTTCGGCTTGAAGTTGGAGACATTTTAGCTCTTCGCTGTGCTTGGCTATGAGACTCATTTCTTTTGCATTGTGTTCTTGCTGAATGCGACTAATCTGCACAGAGAAGTTATAAAAGTCAACTCAGCACTACTTTTAACGTATACAACTAGCTGACATTATTACTATTATGGTGGAAGGCAGGCAAAAGTGCAACCAAGGGAAGAACAGGTCACACATTAGATCTCTAAATAAATGGAAAGCAAAAAATTTCGGCATCACATTTTATTTTCATTTATAAATAATTAAGAATTAATAAATACATTGTTTCAAGCTACAAACTCCCAGATCTCCAGATATAGAATATGAATATCTCACATATTCAGATTACAAAGAACTGTAATCAAGAGGAAAGTTTATAATTCTGTGCAGTCATCTCATGTGTGAATAAGCACTAAACCAAACTGTAAAGAAGAATATTCAGTAGCCTCGACAAAAAAATGACAACAGAATAAAAAATATGAAATTATTTAGGTTTAAGATAGCATCTGCCTAAGAGCATACCATAGCAGCATATTCTTCCTGTACTCGCATCAAGTGATTCTGAGATTCTGCAATCCTTTGCTCACACTGCCTTTCCATCTCTCCAATAACTTCATCTGCCTGAAGGATCACATCAGTTAAAACTAATTTGCTTCAAGAGTAAACCTGAAGAGAAATAGGATGATAGAACCTTTTCTTTTTCAAGATTAACACTCTCCAGCTTGTCCACCTCATACTTCCTCCGTATATCATTAATGGCCTATCAGACTCCTTCCAAAGTTAATTGCAGGGATCAAAGGCAAAAAGAGAAACGCTTAATAATCATGAATGTCTTGTGAGGATGATAATGAAGAACACCTGATCATTTTTCTGAGATATTTCTTTCAGATGCCTTGACAGTTCCAACTGTTTATTTTCTAACATCTGATCATGCTGCTTCTTAGCTTCCATAAGCTTGCTTTCAGCATCAGCTAGTGCTGCCTGAATCTGGAACAGATCATTAAATAATTAATGAAACACATCCAAGAGGCTATAATAACATTACTTAAACTATAGCACTAAATTGAAAACCTCTGCTTTATGATCTTCGAACTGTTTTTCTTTCATCTTGAGTTCAGAAATGAGCTGATCCTTCTCATCCAATGCCTTGTCAAATTGATTAACTCTTTTCTGTAGTGAATCTACATTTTCTTCACTTCTCTCTATCTCCTTCTGCAAAAGATAAATTTCATCCTGCTTTTTCAAAATATCTGCTTGTAGCTTTTCTGCAAGATCTTTGTTCTCCATCTCCAACTCAGAAAGTTTCAATAACAATTTTTCCTGCATGGCAGAAGAAAAAACAGCAAGCTAAGGCACATATCACACTGTGGCGGAACCAAATTTAGAAAATGAAATTCACCATTTTATTCTCTGACAATCTTGACTTTTCTGATAAAGTATTAATATTTTCCCTCAACTTGGTTATTAAAGTTTCCATTTCCAGCTGCTTCGAGAGAAGTGTTTCAGCTTCAGACTCTAATTTCAGAATTTTCTCTTCTGTTAAACGGCATTCTTCTGCATGCTGCACCATTGTGAATTCTTGTTCTTTCTGAAGTTCAATGACTTTACCGTCCAATTCCTGATTAACCAGCAGTAACGCATTTTTCTCTGAGGTAACATATAAAGCCTGATTCTGTATTTGATCAAATTTTTGTTTAGCACACTGAGCAGCAAGGTCTTTCTCTTGCTGAACCAGCTTAAAACATGAATCAAATAGAGCATTAAGTTGAATGACTTTTTCCGCAAAGGTCAGACTTTGATTTTCCAAGTCGGTAAACTTTGCGACCAGCACATTAACAAATTCTTCAACATTCTTTATCTCTGCTAGTGCCTTCTCTAATCTGCTAGCAAAATCTTTGTTACTTGATAATAGATCAATTTTTTCCCTCTCCAATTTCTCCTTATTGTTCTTTAAATCTCGTAGGTCATCTTCTTTTGTTCTCAGTTCAAGATGCAAAGCGTCCATCTTAGTAGTCAAACCCTCCAGAGCCATTTTATTAGTTGATACAGCTTCTTCCAAATTTTTTATCATAGCATCTGTTCATGGAAAAATTAATAAATAGAAGGACTATCATTTGAAACTGAAGTTATTTATGAATACATGAACAAAAAGAAGTAAATCCTGATACCAACTTTCCATTACTGAGAGTGCTATGGAATTGCACAAGCATCAAGGACATTAAATCACCTTAGAAGATATTTGAAACTTCAGTATGTTCATTTTATTCCTAGACCACCAAATTGCTGCCAATTTCAACTATAGAGATCTAACGTTTATGTAGAGGAAAAAGGTCAAAAACCTTGTCCACTTCAGATAATAATGCATATCCAACTTTAAGCTGTATTTCCAAATATCAATTACTGTACCAATGTAGTTATCCATGTCAATAATAAAAATTCCAGAAATAAATTGAAAACTTAGAATGCACCTAATAACTTTCATTTTGTTCAGGGAAATCACCCATAAAAAAAGATTAGTGACATGTCATCTGGATATAAATCTAAATGTCAAACAGGAACTGGATAGTATTCTCACAACTCAGTAGTGAATTCAGCAAAATCAAGTAGAAAAAGGAATGATCATTGTGAGTACAGTGAGTAGATATGAGATAATACAGAAAGCATTAACTCTTTCCAGCAACTCTATGATGAGTTTCAGATCTGATCCAACAACACAAGGAGATTTTATCCAGTTTTATTGACATAGACACTCCCAGACAAGAATTTTTATCTGAACAAAATTAATTATGCTAATAGGATGAAGAAAGCAATTATTATGCCATGATGCTACTATGTTGAGAAGAGAACTTTCTCCGCATCAATTGATAAAAAAATCTAGAGTGAATAGGGCAACAGATGAGGGTCTGGAGAGTAGAGACCAAACAGTTATATGCATTAAGAAACTAGCTGGAACTTGAATGAACTTGATTGCAGCAGTAGAATCAGATGTAATGACATGAATTGAAATTGATTTCTATAGCATTATTTTGATGGAAACAAAGAGTAGGATGACCTTCATGTTGTCAATGATAATAGCGATAGCTAGACAAATGTGAATATATTACACGGAGATAACTCAAAATCAAAGTCATCACCAGGAATTTATAATTGCTTGGTTAAGAGGCTATAATTGAGTTTATAGTTCACGTATAGAGCTCTTTCAATTCACCCAAATGCGAACTTCTTGGTAGTGTCTAAAAGATCTTGCTATAGTGTATCACCTTTCCCCTCAATAAGAATGGCAACTCTGCTCTTTTCATCCCTGAACGAGTTCTCCATTTTTTCCTTCACGAGCCCAAGTTCCATAAGCTCATTCTCACCTTGAATAAGAATCACAAACCATGTCATAAAAACAAGAGTAAAGGAAGAAAAATTTCTAGTTATTAGACAAAATCTGATCAAGCTCTCAGTAGAACAAAAAAAAAAAATATTGACGAAATAAGGCACAGAAATCACTCACGGCTTTTAACTGTGTTTTCTGAAGAGTTCAGTCTCAAAGACAGAGAGTTCATCTGCTCGTGCAAATTATCAAGAGCAACTGATGTTGTGGAGAATTTACCTTCAAAAAGTGCCTTATCCTTTTCAGCAAGAAAAATTTCTAGTTATTAGACAAAATCTGATCAAGCTCTCAGTAGAACAAAAAAAAAAATATTGACGAAATAAGGCACAGAAATCACTCACGGCTTTTAACTGTGTTTTCTGAAGAGTTCAGTCTCAAAGACAGAGAGTTCATCTGCTCGTGCAAATTATCAAGAGCAACTGATGTTGTGGAGAATTTACCTTCAAAAAGTGCCTTATCCTTTTCAGCTGAAATTTGGAACTATACTCAGTATAACTTCAGGCGTGAAAGTGACAAATGATTACTATGAAGAATACATACCATCCCGAACCTGAACAGCCAATTGCTGCAATGTTTCTGTAAGTTGATCGCACAAGGTCTTTGTTGAAGAGAATTTTGATTCAAGCCCTTTCCAGAGCTTCTCGTCTTCTTTCTGCTTCACTTTTAGCTTAGCATTGTCATTGCACGCAATTTGCAATTTCTCCTCCAGCACCCTAATGTGGTCTGTCAGCTTCTTCAGCTTAGAGTTCTGAATTTAGATGATCACATTACAGTCCAATACTTTCCGAGAAAAAAATGCTATTATGCCCTGATATCAGGACGAAATTCTGACTATGCACTGTACACGGAATAAGATGCCTATCAATTCATATACACATACAATACCATGTCCACACACAACATATAAAAACATATTAATACTTGAGTGCATATGCACACGGATGTAACATGGGAAAGATATAGTGAGAGAGAAGAGAATGAAATTATCCTTTTTACCGCGAGTTCAAGGTCAGTTTTTGCAGAAGCTTGCTCTTTGACCAATTTCTCTGGAGAAAAAAAGTAAATCAAGAGACCGGAATCATCTAGAAAAACTTTCACAAAGAGTCGACTTAGATAAACAAAAAATTTCGTAAACAGTAGACTAGCCTGCAGTGAGCTTCAGATTCGCAAAACTTCCCGCAGAAACTGAGCCGGAAGACGCTCGAGAAGAAATCGATAGTGTCTTCGCAGATCCTGGCAAAGATTTGAACTGTTCCAGGCTCCTTATTCCTGACAATCCTTGTAGCCTACTCATATTTAAATCGCGAAGAAATTAAGCGCCAAGGTCCTATGATTTCTACGTCATTTTCAATTTCGAATTTTGTACTGCGAAAATGCAACAAATCAATTCCTAGAAATCCAATCCAAAGGTCTCTCAATCCTTTAATTTTGAAATTTATTAAAAAAAAAAAATCCAGAATGTTGATCGCGAGCTTCAGATTGAAGCTTTGGAGATTCGAGAGATTGAAACTAAGAGCTAAAAATCAGTGTAAGATTTCGTTGCGAATAGATTCGTCAAATTAAGTGTTACAATGCAAATTGATTAATCGAAAAAAGCGAAACCCTAGAAATTCGACAGCGAAAACTGAACTTTCGAGAAATCTTTTCAGAGAGGTTGAGAGAGAGATTTGAAATCAACAAAGCGCCAAATGACGGGGATATTTATAGTAGCCTGGACCTGGTTAAATTTTTCCCACGCTTGGAACTTTATTTACTGAATTAAATAAAAATCATGCTACCATAGTCCGATTTGATTTTGCTA
Source organism: Olea europaea var. sylvestris (assembly GCF_002742605.1). Lineage (NCBI taxonomy): Eukaryota > Viridiplantae > Streptophyta > Magnoliopsida > Lamiales > Oleaceae > Olea > Olea europaea. The sequence goes on from NW_019232571.1 coordinate 181,279, forward strand.
AAAAGTATATATTTTATAATTTTAAAAGAATATTTGATTAAAAAATTAATAAAAATTGTGAATTTTATTAAATATATGGTTAAAATTAATTTTTGATTTTGATTTATATTTTGATTAATTTGTTTTGCTAAACCAAATATTATAGACTACTGAAATCTTGGAAACACTTAAACTTTTAAAACCCTGTTTGAGTCCCATTTTTGGGTCAAAATGCATTTTGAAATAGTGTTTTATTGAAGAATGCGTGGTTAAAAAATATAGAAAATTTTGAGTTTACGTATAAAATCATTTTAAAAGAGAATGTGTTGTTGAAAATTAATTTTGAAAAATGAGTTTTAATAAAATGAGAGAGCCAAACATAAGCTAAGTCTATATATTAAAAAATTTAACAAATTCTTCCTAAAAATAACATAGAAGGATCATTAAATCCACAACTATACGTCTACGTAACTTAAGTGTTGTCTTAAAATGCGTTGCTTTCTCTTTAACTGTACCTTTTAACATTGACTTTTCGACAACTGAATTTTCATGAACATAATTTAGACGAGCTACATAAGTAGATAGAAACCTCCATATCCTAGATTTGATTGAATATATGACATGAAACATAAATGTATAGGGTAGAGTTTGTTCTTACGGGAAAATAATAATAATAAGTGAGATAGATAGTATTTAAATAGAGTTAAAAACTGATAAATCATCTCTATTTTTTGTTGTGATAGAAAAGAGATTATGATAGAGGGACACGAGTCATGGTCCGGATGAGGTAATGTCACGATGAGGAGGAGACGTAACAATGTGATTGAAGTGTGTGTAAATGATTGTTTTCATTAGATTTTAATTGATCATCTATAAAAACTAGAAGACATACACCAAGTTGAATAAAGTTGGAAACTTGTTATTTCAACTTTACGGCGTCTAGATTCAATATAATACTTATAATAATTAGGGGTGGCTTGGACCAACCCAAATACCTTGGTTGGAGGGGGAATTTCACTTTCAAAGAAAAAAATCTCATTGAACTCAACAATTCGAACCAACATGAACCTATTTAGGTCAATTTGTAATGGACAAGTTTTTCGACATGATGTGGTAGGAGAGACTAAGAAAGAGACGAGTTTGGGAGAATGTTGTTTTAGGTGTTTTTAAATATTTACTAGTCTTTGCTCGTGCAATGCATGCACGGGTTGGATTATTTTCAACGTAACGTTAGTGTGTTAAATATGTGGGTTATAGTATGTCGCCTTCATTATTTGCATTGATGGCTGATAGAATCATTTATCATACTCTATTGACATATACAGATTGCATTATAATTAGAATTGATAGTATGTAATTGTCTAGATATTTATAAATCAAATGTATAAACATCAAACCATGAGCATTTATAGTATGGAATTCAATTCTTTCTTCCACGTCGACTTTTTCTCTAGACACAAAGGCTCCAGTTTCAAATGCTAGCCGAACATCCAAGCTACATGACAAAATGTATTTTAAAAAAGTATGAAGGACTCCTTTAAAATGTTAGTTGGGCTACAATATTTGAAATAGTAGTATAAATATTAGTCATGGCATTTGAAATAGTCACAAAGGTTTGCTATATGGCGTTCAAAATAGTCATTGCGGCGCGAGAAATGAAGAAAAATTCACGGACCAAGTCAAGATATTTAGCAAACATCAAACATGATGTCTCTACTCACGAGATATTAAGACTAATAACCCAACAGATTTTTAACGATCCTCTTAACTATAGATGTTAAATTTCAAGGTTTTACTTAGTCAATTCACCAAATAGAAAATGATTAAATATCATTTGGTACACAAACAAAGTTCAATTTATAAGTTACCTTAGAAACTTCCAACAAAGGTTTAATTACATGGTGAAAGAGCAAGACAGAGGTAAAATGTTGCATTCTTTTGGTCATGCTTTATAAGACACCGATATGGACACTCTCGATGCCCTGGCTGCAAAATAAAAGAAAGTTAGAGCATCAGCCAGCATAATTTCTAAAGTTCTTAGTTAAGCATAGATAAGATTTAAAGATATCAAGCATTTTTAAACAATAATGAAACACACTGAATGCAAAAAATATAGAAAGCTAAAAAACAATCAATAACCACCGAATCTTTTTTTGCCCAAATCGCATATTTAATGCTTTCAGTTAATCAACTACTGCAGAACACTCCAACAATTTTTGCTACTGAATATTTCCAAATGAATGTTATTGGATGTACAAACATATGCAACATTTTATTCCAAGAAACTTAGCCTAAGTCTATTGAAATCACACAAGGTAGAATCATCAATTAAATAAAATGGACTAAAATCGGATCAATAGAAAATCACTAATGAATTACAGCTATTTCTCAAAAGCCATGGCAACATGACAATTTTCATTCATAAACAACTATTTCAAATTTGAAAAGATCATTTTTATTCCAATTCGGACACCATAAGTCTACATAGTTATTAAATGAACAACAATTCCAAAACCAAACTTAGATCACTAATATCAAAATCCACCAAATTCCAAAATCACTAACTTGAAACATAAGTGCTTCAAAATAGACCATAAACACAAAGATTCAACTTTTTTAAGGAAAGAATGGAAAGTGATTTTGGCAGCCCGTGGATTAATTGACACCTCGGACCACGTATTTTGTAATCGTCCTCCACTTCTTGCAAACGCGCCNAGTGTGAGAAAGAGTACTGTGTGTTAGATTCAAAACATGTTAGCTGCGGGTAAAATAGAAAACGACGTCATTTCTGCTCCACCAATTAAAAAAAAACTACAGTGTTACAAAATATTACTGCTAAAAAAATTATATGATATGATTGATAATTGATAGCGTGAGAAAATAGAAAAGGAGTATTGTGTGTCAGATTTAAAGGACCAAACCAGTCTCAAACTCGTTCAATGTGAAAACCTATGTGACAAAAATAAACAGTAAGATAATGAGGGATAATATAATAAAAAAATGAAACTATTTTGACCAAACCCATTTCAAACCAGTTGAATGTGAAAATGCATGAAACAAAAATGAATCGTCCAACTTTGAATCTGACACACAATACTCTTTCTTTATTTTCTCACGCTATGAACTATCAACCATATCCTATAATTTTATCAATAGTAATATTTTTTAAAATAATATTTTGTCACACTGTATTTTTTTTTAATTGATAAAGTAGAAATGACATCGTTTTTTATTTTACCTGTAACTTAGATGCTTTGAATCTGACACAGAGCACTCTTTCTCCATTTTCTCATGCTATCAATTATCGATCATATCCTATAATTTTATTAGTGATAATATTTGTTTAAATAAATCTTTACATAAAAATTATTCTTTGTTTCTAAAATGTAAAAACTATTTATAATTAAAAAGATCACTTCAAATTATTTAAAAGTAAAACAAATTTATAATTGTAAAAACTACTTATAAGTAAAAAAATATTAAATTAAATCTTTCTAGGTATAAATATTTATATAAATTTAGTTTTTTAAATTAAATATTAATAAAAATATTGCACTATCTAGAATGTAAAAATTACTTATAAGTAAAAAAAGCACTTCAAGTTATTTAAACGTAATAAAAAAATTTATAATTGTAAAAGTTACTTATAGGTAAAAAAATATTAATCCCTCATTTTCTTATATTTGCAAAAGTTTCTTATAAGTAAAAAAATATTAATTTAAAATTTTTTGAGTATAAATATTTGGATATATTTACTTTTTTAAATTAAATATTAATAAAAAGATTACACTATTTAAAATGTAAAAAGTTACTTATAAGTAAAAAAATCACTTCAAAATATTTAAAAGTAATACAGAAACTTATAATTGTAAAAGCCACGTATTGATAAAAAAAATATTAACTTCAACATTATTAAGTAAATATTTAGATATATTTAATTTTTTTTAAATTACTAATATATATATATATATATATATATGCATTTTTCACTCCATGCAAATGCATAGAGTGATGACCACTCCGTCACTACATGCAGGGAGTTAACCTTTTTTTTTTTAATAATTATAATAATTTTTTATTAATATTAAAAAAATCTAATATATCTAAATATTTACTTAATAATGTTGAAGTTAATATTTTTTTTATCTATAAGTAGCTTTTATAATTATAAGTTTTTGTTATTACTTTTAAATAACTTAAAGTGATTTTTTTATCTATCTGTAACTTTTTACATTCTAGAGAGTGCAATCTTTATATTATTATTTAATTTAAAAGACTAAATATATCTAAATATTTATACTTAAAAAATTTGAAATTAATATTTTTTTTACTTATAAGTAACTTTTACAATTATAAGTTTGCTTTACTTTTAAATAATTTAAAGTGATATTTTTAGTTATAAGTAACTTTTTACATTTTAGAAATAAAGAATAACTTTTATTTAAAAAAATGTTATCACTAATAAAATGAATAATAAACCTCATATTTTTTATTTTAAGATATGGAGAGATTTTTTTTAAATTAAATATTTATTAATAAAAAATTACTATAAATAAAATTAAAAAAAATTTATCACCACTCCCTGCACAGAGTGGATTCACTCCATGCATGGAGTGTTATCACTTTGTGTAAAAGGAGAGTTCTCTCATTTTGAAAAGTCAAAAGGAGAAAACTCTCATTTTGAAAGCAGAGATTCTCTCCGTACACGAAGAGATTTTTTTTTTTATTTTTTAAATTTAATTTTTTAAATTTTAATAAATTAAATAATATTTATATAGTATTTATTTAATTTTTGTAACTTTTATTTTATTTTATTTTATTTGCTTATTTTGATTTAATAAAATAATTTTTATACATTACTTATAATATAAAGACATTCGTTAAATTTGAATTAAATAATATTTATGTTTTCTTTAAATCATTTTAATTTAATTTAAAAACTTTGTAATAATTTTTTTTATTTTTATCTACAATTTTTTTAAATAATCTTTATATTTAATTTCGTTTCTTTATTATATAATTTATGGTATTACCTTTAATCAAGTGAAGTAGTGTATGAAAATTGAGAAATATTATAGTGGAGGTGACATCACAGTAAAACGGCGTGTGAAAATGGTGAAATGACGTGCGAAAATAATTCTACAGCGTCATTGAATAGAATAATTTACTGTTGTCAAACCGATTTCAGACAAATTTCGTGTGAAAACCTATGTGATAAAAATAAACAGTAAAACTCACATTCTCTCTTTTAAAATAAGGAGGGATTATAGATAGCTTATATGTTAATTGCTATTTAGCAACAAAATTTTTAATTCAAATATCTAGTATAGGTAGCTTATGTTTCACTAGAATATTTGCCAACATAATTTTTAATTCATATGAAAATTTTTGTTTTTTGTTGGAATTTGAAATTCTTTATCTAAATTTTAGCAACATGAGATTTTTACAAACGACAATACGAAAGTAGACATTTTTCTTTTTGCAATTTCCTCTTTCTAATTTACAAAAAATGAGTAAAATAAAATAAGAATAAAACAAAACGGATATCGTAAAAAATCCGAGAATCACCCAACTCCACGAGGGAATACATACTGATTGCAGAATTACCATGTTTTGGCGATGGAAGCAAAGCTAGAGCTTTGCCATTTTCCCTCTTTCCAATTTCTTCATTATCCACAAAAACTTCAAGTTAAATACCTAAGAATATCAATTCCTTTTCAGTCAATACTCCTCTGAACAACTCGAAACGCAATGCCAGGACTGAATATCCGGTTTAAGGATGAAGATTCGACATCATACCAACAAACCCATGTTCCATTTTTACCAGAGAACTCAAATAATTCAATTTTATGTTCCGGTGGATTATTCCTTGTCGATAATAAGATCCCTTCATCAATTATTAATGCTATTTTCGGTGACAATTATGTTCCCATTAAACATTCGACTGAATTGCATTCTCGTAGGAGGCCGGTTGTTGGGTTTGAATTCTTGTGTTTGAGCTTATCGATTAAAGGGAAAGATATAGTTATTAGGAATTCGAGTGAGAGTTTGGAGCAGAAGAGTATTAAGGAGGCTCGGGCGGCTGTTGGCGAAGGAAGTACGGCAGTGAAGGCTGGAAAAGTATCGAAGGTTAGCTTGCGCGGCCGCGGGGCGGTGAACACTACCAAACATTTGTGGGCTGGAGCTGTGGCTGCCATGGTTTCAAGGTCTGTAATTATTATTATTTTTATTTATTTATTTATTTTTTTCATCTGGTTAAGTACCCACTTACTCAATTTCATTAAATGTTCGAGACTTGAACCCCAATATATATGTTTGCCCTAATACCATGTTGAATCACGTGATCTAAATTGTTAAGTCCTCAGAGAGGAACACACATATGTTATTTATATCTTGTCTTAACCCATATGGGCTAAATAGGATTCTACTTTACAGATAAAAACAATTTCATGACAATCAGACAATGTTGCAACTGACTTTCCTATGTCTTGTGGTAGAATTTCTCATCTAGTTTGGTTGAGTATGTTTGTAGTCATATGGTTCTTTTTGCTTGTTGTTGTAACCTGTTTTTCTCTGTATCAATATTCTGATGAGATAAATCTGAAATTTATTACTTATGATTATTTTAGAGGCATGTTTTGAGTTATCAGAATCATTTGGGAAATACCTTAGTTGTCGCTTGAAGTTATTAGAATTACAATAATATGCATTTATCCAGATTGTGATGATCTGTACTGCAATTCAAGGATCTCTTTTGTTTGCTCTCTGTTGATCTCACTTTCTTGCAAACTACCATCTTGTTGTTGGGTCTGTTTTTTAGTTGACACCGAGAACCTACACTCAGCATTTAAATGATGTACCTATTATTATTATTATTTTTTTTTTTTAAATTTATTTTCACTAGTACTTCATCTGTGTAAATAGTTTTCTTTGATCAGAACTTGCGTCGCTCCACTTGAGAGATTAAAGCTGGAATATATAGTCCGTGGTGAAAAGAGGAATATATTTGAGCTCATCAAGAAAATAGCAGTAACACAAGGCCTGAAAGGTTTTTGGAAGGGAAATTTTGTTAACATTCTGCGCACAGCACCTTTTAAAGCAATCAATTTTTATTCTTACGATACATATAGAAAGCAGCTTCTCAAATTATCTGGGAATGAAGAAACCACGAATTTTGAGAGGTTTATTGCTGGTGCTGCAGCTGGCATGACAGCTTCAGTACTCTGCTTGCCACTAGACACTGTGAGTGATAGTTCTTACATTTTTTATCGATTCTTTTAGTATTTTTTGTCCATATCTTTAGCATTTTTTTTTGGTTCTTGTAAATGAAACAATTTTGTTCTGGAGATGAAACTATAAATTGAACTGAAGTTCCAGGATTGTAGTGATGTTGAAAATAAGGTCAATGTCTATGCATGTAATACTGTTTTCTGTTACAAAGTACAAGCACATTGGTTTGAAGCTTTAAGTATTGGACCTTTGATCATTTTGGTTGCTGGAAAGGAAATGGATTTTTGTCATTTAGAAGGAAGGAAACAGAAATGAGATGAAAAGTAATTTTCCTTAATTTGTTTACAATAAAATTGGCAAATTCTTGACCACTTCTTAATGTGAAAATGCCAAAAAATATATTTCTGTGACTTGAATAGAGAATTTTTGAATGTTTTAGGTTCGGACGAGGTTGGTGGCGCCTGGTGGAGAAGCACTTGGTGGTGTAATTGGAGCTTTTCGTCATGTGATTCAAACTGAAGGGTTCTTTTCTCTTTACAAGGGTTTACTCCCGTCTATCTTGAGTATGGCACCCTCAGGAGCTGTTTTCTATGGGGTATATGACATTTTGAAATCGGCTTATTTGCATTCACCTGAAGGAAGAAAAAGAATTCAGAACATGAGACAACACGATCAAGAATTGAATGCTTTAGAACAACTCGAGTTGGGACCAATGAGGACTTTCCTGTATGGAGCTATTTCCGGTGCTTGTGCTGAAGCTGCTACCTATCCATTTGAGGTTGTGAGGAGGCAGCTCCAACTGCAAGGCCGAGCTACTAAAATGAGTGCATTGGCAACAGCCGTCAGAATCGTTGAACGAGGAGGTCTGCCTGCTCTTTATGCAGGTCTTTTTCCCAGTTTACTACAGGTATGGTGTATATTATGTGCGTGTTTTGTAAGGAGGAGAGAGTATTAAGGAATGAAAAGGAGTTAAAATCTTGTTCATTATACTATCAAAGTCCTGTGTGCCAAACATGCACTATATGAAGTCTTCCTCTGGCTTCTGATTATTATTTTTGCAAGGGCATTCACCCTTTCTGAAACTTAAAGATTGGAATATTTAAGCTTGCAACTCTTTAATGTCTCCTACATGGCCAGTTTCAAGCACGTACATTTTTATATGGCTAGATTCCTTTGCACACCTCTACATGTTTTAGTGGAGTAGCATCCCTCTTGTGAGTAGAATCTTCTTTTGATCCATACAAGGGATACACCAACCAACCAAGTTGTCCTGCATTTAATTTATCTCAAATCCACATCAGCTCTGCTTGGCCTATATTCTTATTTAAAATGCATTAAACACTTATTCTTTGTGAAGGCATGATTCTCTATAGAGGCTCATCTGTTATCCTTATTCCTACTATGGCAAAAAGGACATTCCATGTGCTGCCGTAGTTGTACTTAACCTACAATTTTACGATTTATTTCCTTCTCAGTCTCATCAGCTTGAACTATATAATCAACGAATAACATGCATCGAGGAACCTTATATTGGGTATGGCTCGTTAGCTCATATGCTATTAAAATTAAGGCAGAACCTTGATGCAAACCTATACTGATGAGAAATTCTCTACTATTACTCCCGCTATCTCACTTGTGACTCCTCCATCGGGGACATCCTTTATGTATTGATTAATATGGAATCAACTATTTATGAGTCTCACATATGACATTTTCATCTGTCCTCAGGCATCTGAAGATCATTTTACCATCATCTTGTATGTTTGGCATTACATTTTCTCATATGGTGCACTTCATCTCATTCCTTGATTGTTATTCTTCAGGTGTTGCCTTCAGCGTCAATAAGCTACTTTGTTTACGAGTTCATGAAGATTGTTCTTAAGGTGGCGTGAATCACGGGAAGTTCAAGTTTATAGTTAAGTAGAGGAAATTCTCAAGAAACAGCAGAGCAATTGGATTCATTCACATGTAGCAGTTAATATACTCTACAGTCTCAGCATCCTTAACTATTCTCACCTGCATTTGTTATACAACTTTTCTGAAACTTGGATCATTTTCTACCATAAAATGGAATCTTGATTTTGCATTTTTTTTTTCATTGCGAAATAAATCCTGTACCAATGGATTATATGTTCGAGTAAATGCAGTAGACACCATATTTTACTATTGGACAGCAGTCTCCTTCAATTATCAATCAATATGGTTGAGAGTCAAATTCTCCATTCAAGAAGACAAAAAATCTTTGTGAGAAAATGATTTTTTTAGATAAGTATGATTAAAAATTAAAGAAAAATTGTAGGTTAATATGTAAAATTATTTTATTGGGAGAATATGTATTTAAAAATGAGTTTATTTAAACTTCATATTTTTTATTTTAAGATATGGAGAGATTTTTTTTAAATTAAATATTTATTAATAAAAAATTACTATAAATAAAATTTAAAAAAATTTATCACCACTCCCTGCACAGAGTGGATTCACTCCATGCATGGAGTGTTATCACTTTGTGTAAAAGGAGAGTTCTCTCATTTTGAAAAGTCAAAAGGAGAAAACTCTCATTTTGAAAGCAGAGATTCTCTCCGTACACGAAGAGATTTTTTTTTTTATTTTTTAAATTTAATTTTTTAAATTTTAATAAATTAAATAATATTTATATAGTATTTATTTAATTTTTGTAACTTTTATTTTATTTTATTTTATTTGCTTATTTTGATTTAATAAAATAATTTTTATACATTACTTATAATATAAAGACATTCGTTAAATTTGAATTAAATAATATTTATGTTTTCTTTAAATCATTTTAATTTAATTTAAAAACTTTGTAATAATTTTTTTTATTTTTATCTACAATTTTTTTAAATAATCTTTATATTTAATTTCGTTTCTTTATTATATAATTTATGGTATTACCTTTAATCAAGTGAAGTAGTGTATGAAAATTGAGAAATATTATAGTGGAGGTGACAGTAAAACGGCGTGTGAAAATGGTGAAATGACGTGCGAAAATAATTCTACAGCGTCATTGAATAGAATAATTTACTGTTGTCAAACCGATTTCAGACAAATTTCGTGTGAAAACCTATGTGATAAAAATAAACAGTAAAACTCACATTCTCTCTTTTAAAATAAGGAGGGATTATAGATAGCTTATATGTTAATTGCTATTTAGCAACAAAATTTTTAATTCAAATATCTAGTATAGGTAGCTTATGTTTCACTAGAATATTTGCCAACATAATTTTTAATTCATATGAAATTTTTTGTTTTTTGTTGGAATTTGAAATTCTTTATCTAAATTTTAGCAACATGAGATTTTTACAAACGACAATACGAAAGTAGACATTTTTCTTTTTGCAATTTCCTCTTTCTAATTTACAAAAAATGAGTAAAAAAAAATAAGAATAAAACAAAACGGATATCGTAAAAAATCCGAGAATCACCCAACTCCACGAGGGAATACATACTGATTGCAGAATTACCATGTTTTGGCGATGGAAGCAAAGCTAGAGCTTTGCCATTTTCCCTCTTTCCAATTTCTTCATTATCCACAAAAACTTCAAGTTAAATACCTAAGAATATCAATTCCTTTTCAGTCAATACTCCTCTGAACAACTCGAAACGCAATGCCAGGACTGAATATCCGGTTTAAGGATGAAGATTCGACATCATACCAACAAACCCATGTTCCATTTTTACCAGAGAACTCAAATAATTCAATTTTATGTTCCGGTGGATTATTCCTTGTCGATAATAAGATCCCTTCATCAATTATTAATGCTATTTTCGGTGACAATTATGTTCCCATTAAACATTCGACTGAATTGCATTCTCGTAGGAGGCCGGTTGTTGGGTTTGAATTCTTGTGTTTGAGCTTATCGATTAAAGGGAAAGATATAGTTATTAGGAATTCGAGTGAGAGTTTGGAGCAGAAGAGTATTAAGGAGGCTCGGGCGGCTGTTGGCGAAGGAAGTACGGCAGTGAAGGCTGGAAAAGTATCGAAGGTTAGCTTGCGCGGCCGCGGGGCGGTGAACACTACCAAACATTTGTGGGCTGGAGCTGTGGCTGCCATGGTTTCAAGGTCTGTAATTATTATTATTTTTATTTATTTATTTATTTTTTTCATCTGGTTAAGTACCCACTTACTCAATTTCATTAAATGTTCGAGACTTGAACCCCAATATATATGTTTGCCCTAATACCATGTTGAATCACGTGATCTAAATTGTTAAGTCCTCAGAGAGGAACACACATATGTTATTTATATCTTGTCTTAACCCATATGGGCTAAATAGGATTCTACTTTACAGATAAAAACAATTTCATGACAATCAGACAATGTTGCAACTGACTTTCCTATGTCTTGTGGTAGAATTTCTCATCTAGTTTGGTTGAGTATGTTTGTAGTCATATGGTTCTTTTTGCTTGTTGTTGTAACCTGTTTTTCTCTGTATCAATATTCTGATGAGATAAATCTGAAATTTATTACTTATGATTATTTTAGAGGCATGTTTTGAGTTATCAGAATCATTTGGGAAATACCTTAGTTGTCGCTTGAAGTTATTAGAATTACAATAATATGCATTTATCCAGATTGTGATGATCTGTACTGCAATTCAAGGATCTCTTTTGTTTGCTCTCTGTTGATCTCACTTTCTTGCAAACTACCATCTTGTTGTTGGGTCTGTTTTTTAGTTGACACCGAGAACCTACACTCAGCATTTAAATGATGTACCTATTATTATTATTATTTTTTTTTTTTAAATTTATTTTCACTAGTACTTCATCTGTGTAAATAGTTTTCTTTGATCAGAACTTGCGTCGCTCCACTTGAGAGATTAAAGCTGGAATATATAGTCCGTGGTGAAAAGAGGAATATATTTGAGCTCATCAAGAAAATAGCAGTAACACAAGGCCTGAAAGGTTTTTGGAAGGGAAATTTTGTTAACATTCTGCGCACAGCACCTTTTAAAGCAATCAATTTTTATTCTTACGATACATATAGAAAGCAGCTTCTCAAATTATCTGGGAATGAAGAAACCACGAATTTTGAGAGGTTTATTGCTGGTGCTGCAGCTGGCATGACAGCTTCAGTACTCTGCTTGCCACTAGACACTGTGAGTGATAGTTCTTACATTTTTTATCGATTCTTTTAGTATTTTTTGTCCATATCTTTAGCATTTTTTTTTGGTTCTTGTAAATGAAACAATTTTGTTCTGGAGATGAAACTATAAATTGAACTGAAGTTCCAGGATTGTAGTGATGTTGAAAATAAGGTCAATGTCTATGCATGTAATACTGTTTTCTGTTACAAAGTACAAGCACATTGGTTTGAAGCTTTAAGTATTGGACCTTTGATCATTTTGGTTGCTGGAAAGGAAATGGATTTTTGTCATTTAGAAGGAAGGAAACAGAAATGAGATGAAAAGTAATTTTCCTTAATTTGTTTACAATAAAATTGGCAAATTCTTGACCACTTCTTAATGTGAAAATGCCAAAAAATATATTTCTGTGACTTGAATAGAGAATTTTTGAATGTTTTAGGTTCGGACGAGGTTGGTGGCGCCTGGTGGAGAAGCACTTGGTGGTGTAATTGGAGCTTTTCGTCATGTGATTCAAACTGAAGGGTTCTTTTCTCTTTACAAGGGTTTACTCCCGTCTATCTTGAGTATGGCACCCTCAGGAGCTGTTTTCTATGGGGTATATGACATTTTGAAATCGGCTTATTTGCATTCACCTGAAGGAAGAAAAAGAATTCAGAACATGAGACAACACGATCAAGAATTGAATGCTTTAGAACAACTCGAGTTGGGACCAATGAGGACTTTCCTGTATGGAGCTATTTCCGGTGCTTGTGCTGAAGCTGCTACCTATCCATTTGAGGTTGTGAGGAGGCAGCTCCAACTGCAAGGCCGAGCTACTAAAATGAGTGCATTGGCAACAGCCGTCAGAATCGTTGAACGAGGAGGTCTGCCTGCTCTTTATGCAGGTCTTTTTCCCAGTTTACTACAGGTATGGTGTATATTATGTGCGTGTTTTGTAAGGAGGAGAGAGTATTAAGGAATGAAAAGGAGTTAAAATCTTGTTCATTATACTATCAAAGTCCTGTGTGCCAAACATGCACTATATGAAGTCTTCCTCTGGCTTCTGATTATTATTTTTGCAAGGGCATTCACCCTTTCTGAAACTTAAAGATTGGAATATTTAAGCTTGCAACTCTTTAATGTCTCCTACATGGCCAGTTTCAAGCACGTACATTTTTATATGGCTAGATTCCTTTGCACACCTCTACATGTTTTAGTGGAGTAGCATCCCTCTTGTGAGTAGAATCTTCTTTTGATCTATACAAGGGATACACCAACCAACCAAGTTGTCCTGCATTTAATTTATCTCAAATCCACATCAGCTCTGCTTGGCCTATATTCTTATTTAAAATGCATTAAACACTTATTCTTTGTGAAGGCATGATTCTCTATAGAGGCTCATCTGTTATCCTTATTCCTACTATGGCAAAAAGGACATTCCATGTGCTGCCGTAGTTGTACTTAACCTACAATTTTACGATTTATTTCCTTCTCAGTCTCATCAGCTTGAACTATATAATCAACGAATAACATGCATCGAGGAACCTTATATTGGGTATGGCTCGTTAGCTCATATGCTATTAAAATTAAGGCAGAACCTTGATGCAAACCTATACTGATGAGAAATTCTCTACTATTACTCCCGCTATCTCACTTGTGACTCCTCCATCGGGGACATCCTTTATGTATTGATTAATATGGAATCAACTATTTATGAGTCTCACATATGACATTTTCATCTGTCCTCAGGCATCTGAAGATCATTTTACCATCATCTTGTATGTTTGGCATTACATTTTCTCATATGGTGCACTTCATCTCATTCCTTGATTGTTATTCTTCAGGTGTTGCCTTCAGCGTCAATAAGCTACTTTGTTTACGAGTTCATGAAGATTGTTCTTAAGGTGGCGTGAATCATGGGAAGTTCAAGTTTATAGTTAAGTAGAGGAAATTCTCAAGAAACAGCAGAGCAATTGGATTCATTCACATGTAGCAGTTAATATACTCTACAGTCTCAGCATCCTTAACTATTCTCACCTGCATTTGTTATACAACTTTTCTGAAACTTGGATCATTTTCTACCATAAAATGGAATCTTGATTTTGCATTTTTTTTTTCATTGCGAAATAAATCCTGTACCAATGGATTATATGTTCGAGTAAATGCAGTAGACACCATATTTTACTATTGGACAGCAGTCTCCTTCAATTATCAATCAATATGGTTGAGAGTCAAATTCTCCATTCAAGAAGACAAAAAATCTTTGTGAGAAAATGATTTTTTTAGATAAGTATGATTAAAAATTAAAGAAAAATTGTAGGTTAATATGTAAAATTATTTTATTGGGAGAATATGTATTTAAAAATGAGTTTATTTAAAAAATAAATTTAGAAAAATCTATCAAATAGGGGCTTAGCGAAAATTCATTCATTTATATCACATTATATTTTGAACTTTGAACAAGTGTAAGTGTAATACTTGGATGTCATGGCACCCCCTGTTTCTTTCTTTTATAACCTCGGACATAGAGGTGTTGCATTATAAAAACAGGACAGTATCTTCGGACCTTTTTACGGCAAAAAACTAAAAACAAAAGTTCCTGTGCCATGCCGAATCACATTAAAGTCAGAATTAAATAATAAAAAATACTTAATTCAAAAAAATAAAATGAACTGTCATCAATGAACCGCTCAAGTATACGTGGAAGTGGAACTCCAACACTCTAGGTTGCGATACTTCCCAAGACTAGCTAATTTGCTCCGGCAGTACTACCACTACCACCACCACCGTCCACCAAAAATGGCTGCGACAGACGACGGAGGATCAGACACGGCAGCGGACGACGGCCGGTGTAAGTGCACCATGAAGAAGGAGGACCACCAGTCGACCTGCTTGCAATGCCACCGTCAATCATTGAACTCAAGCTTGCTGTCGTCGTCTTTATCGTGCTATTTTCTGAGCTTTGACTCGCATCCTGTTCAGTATTATGATAAGCTGAGAAGAGTGTATAGAGCTTCCGTCAAAGCCTTCTCCATCGGCGCTGGCCTCAAAGGCGGTCTCGCTCTCTTCTCTTTCCTCTCTCGCCTCCGCCGCGGACGATCTCTTCCCTTCTCCAAATATGCGTTTATGACTCCAGTTTACATTTTTTATTTTATATTAATTCTTGTGGGTCCTGTTTACATTTTTTTATTTTGCATGAATTGTTTCGTATCTAAATCAATACACGCCGGGGCATGTCTATGCATGCAATGTTTTTGTGTGCATTCATTATCATTTTCCTGCAATTAATTATACTGAAGGTTCAATTCTTGTTTCCAAGGCTATATTTTGTACAATTTACTAATTTGTTTAGCTTGAGAAGAAAAGTGAAGCTGCATTTGGCGCCATAAATTAGAAGTCATTGATTTGGAATCATGGATATGAAATTTTCCCAACATCACAAAGGGTCCATTTGATGCTGCCAATATGACAGAAGGGGATTTCAATTTTCAATTGTTCTTTGTCTTTTGATATATGGGATATTGATACTTGAAAAGGTTTTAGAAAATGGAAGCAGCAATGTTATTGCCTGTTTGTGCATCTGCACTTTGTATTTGAGTTCTCGTATATGTCCCAGTATTTGGTAAATTACATTTGATTAATTTATTTACTTACAGTAATTTTATGTTGATTTTCTTTTTCTTCTTGTTTAGGAATTTTGAAATGGCATCAATTACTGAAGATGTGGTTTTGGCATTGAAAGAGACCCTGAGATACGGACTATTCCTTGGTGCATTTGCAGGGACATTTGTATCAGTGGATGAAACTATAGCTGCTTTTGGAGGTCACCATAGGCATGATCTTTATCCATCATTGGTTTTCTCTTTCTTTCTTTTATGGTTCATCTGTTATTTTATTTATTTCCTGAGTTTTCTAAATCATCATTTGAACAGATTTGCTCATTTTTCTTATATATTTCTTTTGTTACTTTTATTAATTTGTAAATTGATTTCATAAATTGGTGCGGTTGCTGAAGTTTCTTTCAAATTTTAGGACTGCCAAATGGAGGTGTTTGCTGGCAGGAGCATAGCAGGGCCATCTATGCTGCTTACTGGGTTGAATACACAGCACACAAGCTCAGCGATTTCCATTCTCATGCGTGCCAGTGTCTTGGCATCACGATGCGGGATAAAAAGTGAGAGATTTGGGAAAATTTGTAAGCCCCTTGCATGGGCACATGGAGATATTTTCCATATGTGTCTCTCCTCTTCACAGATTTTGTAAGTGACTTGTTTCTCTGCTCAAAGTTTTAATGCTTTATTTCAATAGTTGAGAAGTTTCTATTCTTATTCTTGTTTTGGTATCTGTAATTTTATATATTTCTTAATCACTGTGTAACTGTATCTTGGCACGCTGTAGTTGTCATTATCTGTTTTCTGATAAGTTCTAGAGACCCCCCACATAAAAAACGCCCATATCAGAATTTTGGCATCGGGTTAAACATGATTAGGTTGTTTATCTGATAGAGTTGATTAAGATTATTCGTCAACAACAAATGCTCTGTTTGGACAGTAATAGACATGAGAAAATGCTTCCCTTATAAATCCTTGAGTTCATCTTCATAAAATGAAAGAAAGATGCTCCTATGTATTCTTCTTTAAGTAAGAGAACAATAAATCATGTTTGACAGAAATTGAATCTGTGTTTCTTATACAATTTTACGATAAAGCTAAATAAAATACAGCATCTTATGTAAACTGAAGACTTAGAATAAATTAATCTCCCAAAATTATGCAAACACAATAAATTATGTTCACTCTTTCCGAAATTTATCTCTGATTTCTTCATTCACTGTGCCAAGATTTTTTCTCAAAGCATTCAAAAAGAATTGTTGGTATGTAAAATTTGCACACCTTCACAAGAAGCTCTTCCATTTATTTTATAGGAATGTGCTTGTGAAGCTTGAAAGTTTTACTGGAAAATGTCAGTGCTTGATATTGTAGGATACAATGATGAGATTGTAGGACTAGGATATGATAGATATAGGTTCAGGTGCTGGACCATGGTACTGAACTCAGTCCTTCATGTTAGCTTTCTAGAAATTATAGCTATTATATACCTATGTGCTCATCTATCCATTCGATTTACAATGCTTTAAACATGCACGCATCTGAATATGCCCTAGAAACACAGAGATATCTAAGATGAAATTGCCCCACACATTCATCTCCTGTCTGGTTGAATTGGATCTGCATCTTTGGAAAGACTGAAACCCAGTTTTTCAGATAAAGAGGTTTTTAGGTGTAATAGGGTTGCAGTGTTATATATCATATAATGGTTTCTAACTTGAAATTATGAGGGGCAAAATGTCGTTTGCATTAAGTCAGAGCGTGTTTTCCAATAACAATAGATTGACAAGCAAAAGAAAATCATGTCTCCAATTGGCTGCAAAAACTTGGTATACTCACAGTTTGTAGGGGGTGGAGGTGGAATCAATGTGCATGGAAGTGGATGTTTAAGTTGCAACTCATAGACCAGAAGGGCTGCTTGGTCACTGCTTTAAACTATTTTGAATATATTGCCTTTTCTTCTCCCCTGATGACTTGGGTCTCAAAAGCTTTTTATATTTCTAATAAAAGTCTTGAAAAGAATGTAACCAACTCAAAATTCTTCAATTGATGAGTTTAGAAGACCCATGACAGGATTTGTTCAGATGTCTTTATTCTCCCATAAAGATATTCTCATTTCTTACTGAAGTACAATTCAGAGCATAATGTTTGGTGTTTTTCAGGTCTGCTTACCTATTGAAGCAAGATAGTCTGCCTCCATCTTATAAGTCGTTTCTTAATAAACATGGAGCAAAGGATTCTGTCATCCTGCAACGTGTGAGAGAGATTCCATGTGGCATGCCTTTCACAAATTTGGGGGCGATAGAGAAATATTACAAATCCATTGGTGTTGATGTCAAGCTAGATCCTCAAATGGAAATCCCTTGCTCGGTATGTAGAGCACCACACAGAATTTTTATTACATAAAATATTAATTATCAGTATTGTTATCTGATCTGTTTTCTTTATAATGTGTGATTATTAGGTTCTTATTAATTTGCAGAACTTAGTGTTACTGATAAGTTATAATTCGGAGGCTTGTTATGGACAATATTCAATTGGCCAGAAGATAATCTGATTCTCTTCCCATTTGCTCAAGTGGATTTCACCTTTTAATCTTATAAAATCTTCTTGGCTTCACAGAGTCATCTGGCCAGATTTTCAATATTTTTTGACACTTGAAAGTTGTCTCTTTATTGCAAGTTCATTTGATAACTATGTAGATCATCAGCAAATTTCTAAATGTTGCTCCCTCCATCCCACTGACATCTCCTTGCTTTGACGTTCCAAAACACGAGTCTTGCTTCAAAAAGGCATTCTTTCATGGTATACACATTATCCTTGTTTCTATGATTACAAGTCACATGATGCTGTGAGCCTAGTTTCCATGTCCCACGCATCACCTTCCTAACTCCTATACTCAGTTTCACCCTACAGAAGTCCCAAACCCCATGGTTCAAAAGCTTAAAATGGAAGTTGATCAATTAAACAGAATGTGAAAACCCATTTAAAAACTGTTCTAAAATAGAGAATGAATGGTTCCAGATTCTTAAGCACTTCACATACACATTATGACTGTAAGATGATGACATGTTCTAGGTCCTGTTTAAATTAGATGACTTTCAATGGCTGACTGTTGAGAAACAGTCAGCAATTTCGCAGTTGAAGGGCCCGAGGCATTGAATGCTCTATGTATAATACAACAACTAGTTAACTGATCAATTGAATTCTTTACTAAAATTCTGAACGATATGAGTGTATAGAACTACTGTTTCTTATAAAGAAACAAAATGAAGAAATAAATGGAGTTTATTTGTATATGCATTGGCGATTGATTATGAAACCTTGGTATCTGATTGCTTGGATTTGCTATAAACTGGATAAAGATTTTCAAGGTTTTTGCTTTGAGTATCTTGCATATTCTGAGAAGGTTTATTAGGTCTGAATACCAGGGATACTTGATGGGATTGCAATGGTACTTGTATTTATAACAGAGAATAGGAATTTGTAGCTTAGTGATCAGAAAGGCAGATTCGGAAAAAAGGAATATAAGAATAGTGGTTCACTGTTTATAACAATCTGGACCTAAAAAAAGTGTATAATCATAGGATGGATCGAGTCATACTCCTCTCTTGCTTCGTAAATACTGATGTGAGATTGTAAGCCAATCAGGATTACTTCTTTTTTGCATGTGTCTGCGCTTAGTAGTTTCCACTGCAAGATTGCTGACAGTCAACTGTTATATTTAGTTCTTTCTATTTTTTGCAGATTATACATGGGAATCAAGCATGTGGGACACATTTTCTTTCATTTCTTCTTCAAGCATATAAAAGAGCATTTCCAGTCTATCTAATTCCTGCATTGATAGTACATCGCCAAGGTCTCCTGAAAAAGTGATTTTGTATCATTGATATCTCTTGATACATTTAAATTTTTCTCCATTTCTGTTGCTTTGGGATATGTGTTGTTAAATTTTGCCTACTTTGTTTTGAAGATTCAGTCTGCAAGGAGCAAATGGTTTACTATGAATGGTCACTAATTGCAGGTTTGAAGCATATGAAATTACATGTTCTTTCAATTATCCGGATATACTCAAGCTCTTTGGCAGTGACTTGTAATCCTCAGCTTTTGCTAAACTGTCAGGATATGATGATTCAGCATGTGATATTGATTACTTAGAATGAGTCTGTGGAGGCCTGCCCCAGCTCCAAATTCATTGATGTCTTCCGGCTTTCTAGATTTTCCAAAATTAAGTATGTTGAGAAGGAAAAAAAAAGAAAAAAAAAAAAGTAGAGAATGACTACAAGAGAAACGATTGTCCTGGTGGTATCATCACTATTTTGCAAGTCTCAATTGCTTCAAAGTGTCCATAACATTTGAAGCCAATTATTTATGTAGTGAAGTTGATTAATAGTGTTGTACTGCAGCCAGGGATGTAATGGTTTGACTTAGTAGCTTCCAAAATGCTTTGCCTTTTCTATAATTCATACATCTTTGAGATAACTATGTATATAAACCAATAGTTCTTCAGAAGAAGTTCCGTGTGTAAAACAAGAAGTTAAAAAATTTACAAAATAAACAAAATAGTGTTTGCACAGAAAAATTGAAATTAGTTATGAAGTGCATAGGGGTGGGCACGGGTCGGTTCGGTTCAGTTCTCTTTAGAATCGAACCGAACCAAACTTTTCGGGTATCTAGTAAATGGAACCGTCGGGTCCAAATATAATTATAGAACCGTTCGGGTTCGATTCCATTCGGTTCGGTTCGGATCGGTTCGGTTCTGTACTATAATTAAATTTTTTAACATTTATAACAACGTTATATAAATACGACTAATGATACATTCAATAGTTTTGGAATGTCAGAGATTAGTAAACTACCTTGTTCAAATGATCGCTACGATCAAAGCTTCAGTCGGGGAAAGTCACGGCTTCGATCGGAGGTCAGAGTGTTGGTCGACGATTGTATAAGTTTTGGAATATTAGATAGACTGCAAGAGTGAGTGCGAGAGTCGAGACAACGTTATGCACTTTATTGTAGGTGTTTAGGGTTATTTAGTGAATTTGATCTTGTTTGGCTAAGAAATGAAACAATAAAATGGGTAATTGGGCCAAAAATAAAAAAATTAGAAATGAAACAAATTATTGGGCCAAAAATTTGGATTTAGAAATCATTAATTTGTTAATTTGTTTAGAAAAAATTAAAATTAAAATAATTTGATTTACTCAATATAAAAAAAATTAGAAAGATTCGGTTCTTATTCGGTTCTTCGGTTCTTGGTCTAGAACCGAGAACCGAACCGTACCCGTCGGTTCTCAATTCAGATACCCGTTCGGATATTTAATTTGACAAGAACCGTCGAGTTCGGATCGGTTCGGTCGGTTTGGTTCGGGAGATTTGCCCAGCCCTAGAAGTGCACACCAAAAAGAGGCCAGTAGGCCACTCTCTCTAAGGTGCCAGGTTTCTTAAAGTGTGTAAATGAGAAAATGAAAATGATGCCCACATCTTGGATCTTTGATGATGGATTGATTGTCCTTGTGAACTACTTGGTTCCTCTCTTCTTTTAATTTTGACCCTTCTATGTGGTGTATTGTACTCAAACTTGATTCAACAACTTCAGAAATGCAGCTCATCCAGTGTAAATTTGTTTACAACTGCAACCTCAGAATTATCGGTGCTTCCCGAAAGAATAGCCAAAGTTCTTTTAATTTCTTAAAGATAGCTATGGTAAAATTTCACGACAAAGGAATCAGACTCAAGGCCCAAATAGTGGACATAATAGAGAAATTTGAATGTTGATGTTATTTCTAATTCAACGTCTTGAGGATTTCCAATCTACTCAAACAGCTAACTAGAATTATGTAAGAATCCTATTGCGTGAAATTAATCCTCCGTTTGGCAAAAATAATAGATCATTTATAATTTATCAAAATTCATTTCAACCACTCATTCCAATGGACCCACGAATACTATTCAGTTACCCACCATTCATTTTTATCTATTTATAAATTAAACCATTTATAAATTCTTCCAATCAGAGGCTAAATTACTAATCATAAAATTCTTTTGATTCCTTTCCAGGAAATCAAATGTGTACACAATATAATCGCAATATTCATCTTATCATATAACCAACTGCAGCACTGTTTAACTGAAATCTTATCAGTTGGTTGATTACTTCATATTTTAAATGTTTACAAAATCAACTGCCTCTTTTTATATTCTCCCACAGTAATCTATTTCTGCTTCATCCATTCTAAAGTTCACTTTCTCACTTCTTGAATTTATGCTCTTGTCGCTTTTTCTAATTTCATAGGCACTCATCTCAATTTTCTTGATGCTGCTGTTTCTACATTCCTGTTGTTTATATCTCTGTTCAAACTTATTCAGGCCTCATACGATCCTATGGAAAGGTTTTCTTGAAAAAAAAAAAAATAGAAAAAAAATTAAATTATATATATATATATATATAGGTCTGGGAAATTAGGCTATAGGAACCACCCTGCTATTGTTGTACCCACCTTTTTTTGGCCATGAGATTGTTGATTGTTCGTGTTTTATTCATGCTGCTTAGGATGCGGGCATGCTTCAGGTATAGGATTTTCAAGAAATGCAACATTCCAATGGTGGCAATGGGAACGGTAAAAAGAGGAGCTCTTTTAATTTTCCATTGACTATCAACCAGATTCTCATCAACACGTCTCTCTCTCTGCGCGTGTGCATAATTTGTAATTTTTATATGCACTTGAAACTATGTTCTTTAACAGTTTCCAACTGGTCTAGCCCTGGCCATTGGGAAGAAGAGTAGGAGGATAGAGATATCACTACACTGCCTTTCTCGAGCTATTGAAAGCTTCTTCACATGCACGGCTGACTTAGGATACTTACCTCAGTCGAAAAACTTAGAAGAGAGCTGATGTTATGGTCTTTGGCATTTCAACTGCAATTGTTATGCACTGTTATGCTATCGAGAGGGATGTCTTTCGATCAAAATACTTGAATGTTCTTGATTGGGTTTTTGGCGTGCCTCTTCCCCCATATGAAACAACCCTGCATAAGAAGACTTGACAAATTATTGCATAGTTTGAGGTCCCAAGGGGGTGCCAGGAATTTAGTTGTTACTTCTTCCCTCGACTAATGAGGTCGACTCTCCTGTGTGACAAATATTACGAGGAATATGACGAGATCACTTGAAATATAAAAAACGATTTCTCTAGCTCTTAGCGTTCTGTTACTCATAAATTTGGTATTTCCTCTTTATGAGTAAATACTAAATACTCTGCATGGTGGTTTGAATTAGGGTAAAAAGCCAGATTTATAAAAGCCAAGTCTTTTCTCAATGAAATTAAAATCCTTCACATTCGTCCCTGTTAGGGCAGCAAACATGCCATAAGAAAAGCCCCTTGAGAACCTAAACATCAATCCTAAAAAGAGAAAATTAGACCTCATCTTCATGAAGCAACATATTTGGAATCCCCTTGTTAACAGGAAATTTACGACCAGTCTCAGGGCAAACTAACGCACCCTCCTCAAGATGAAGCTCAACGAGGGCATGATGGAACTTGCGAAGGAACTCATCAGAGTCGAGCATGGAGGATTCAGCATTCTCGGGTAGCTCAGTGTAGCCCATTGTTCTGGAGGCCTCGACCAGGGCCTTCCATTCAATCTTCGCAAACATGTTCCTCAAGAAGTCTTCTTTGAAATCCGACTGCTTTTCCACTACTTTCTCAACCTCAATCAGCAGAGGAAACCCATTTGTCACACCTTTGATGTTTGATGACAACATGTGGTGGGTTAAAAGCCTCATTGCTAATTTTTCTTCAATTTGGCAACTTTAACCACCTGGAGACACCTTTATACTGGTTGTAGTCCTGTAGAGATTAAATCAACGCATAGTAGTTTCACTGATATACTAAAGACAAATCCGATTTACTTAACTTTTCTAGCTACACCAGTCCATTGAAATAAAAGTAACATCAAGAAAGTCAAAAGTTAATGTCTAAACTAGCAATATGCAAATTCAAAATTTTTCCTCATTTTTTAACCACACTTTCGCCATCAATCTACCATTCCAAAACACATTCTTTCAAAATAATATGGTTCAAACACACACATGTATGTCAATAAAGATCAAAGCAGCATGAAGATGGATCAAAAGAGTATTTGTTTATCGCTTGTGCAAAACTGGATGTGAATAGCTGACAATCCAAATAGGCCACCCAAATAAGGTGGAGCATCAATCACTAGTCCTCTTACTACGAAAACACTCAAAACAGCAGATCAGATGAGAATTTTTCGAGTGCATGTAGAGATATCGTGATCCCGATGCTCTGCCAGAAAGCTTAGTCGGAGACTCTGTTGTTGGAACTTGGATGTGAACACCTAAACATGAAATCCAACCAAGAAGCAAGATAAACGTCTTGAAGCAAAAACAAAAGAAAGGTAAACTACAAGCCTAGAGGAGGTGTTCGCAATTTTACCTACATACATTTTTCCTGCAACACTTTGTTTCACGGGGTGCCTTTCTTCTTGGTACAAAAAGGGACACCGTGCGGCAGTAGTCTGCTCCGCTAGACTACCTTCCGCCTTTTCTCGGTCGCGTCGGGACGAAAGAAAATTTGATTGCAGTTTTGTAGAAAGCTTACAATTGAGAATTTGAATACATTGAAAGTAAATTGAACATTGATTGATGAAAATTGAACATTACAATTGATGAAAGCAGAAAATTACAAATGCTGGTGCAGGGGGCGGACACCAGTGAGCTTGAAAGATTTTTGAAAGACTAATACCCCCTATAATAGCATTCTGAACAAAAACCCAAGTGACGGGAGTAGACGTTTAAAAGACGAGGAATCATACTAATCTTTTACCAATATCAGAGCTATTTTACAATTAAAATAACTATTACAATGAAACGAAAATTACAACTCAAACTTGAAGTAATATTTACAATGTGCGGCCGAAGTTGGGCAAACTGCGGCTGCGATAGTGTCAAGGGGCTAAGTAAAGCTGCGGTCCTTGACA
>NW_019232571.1:208376-209266 GCF_002742605.1 Olea europaea var. sylvestris
TTGTAAATATGAAATAAGCATTATGCGTAAATAATTAAAATAAGCATTTAAACATTCATAAAAAATGAAAAAGTATATTAAGTGTTAGAAAAGTAATTAAAATATTAAAATAAACGATGAAAATAAATGGTATTAAAATTATTTTAAAAAATGAAATATTAAATAAGTTATATATAAAGAATTTAAATACATAATTAAACATTTGTAAATAATTAAAATAAGTTTTAAAACTTCATTAAAAATAAATAACTAAATTAACTGTTAGAAAAAAAATTAAAATAAGCAATTAAAATATCAAAATAAGTGATAGTAAAATAATTAAAGAAATAATTAAATATTAAATAACATATATATATATATATATATAAACATTTGTAAAAAAAAAAGGAATACGCAATTAAATTTTGAAAATTAAAATATCAATCAAATTATTTTTTTGCAAAGTAATTAAAATAAATTTGTAAATATGAAATAAGCATTATGCATAAATAATTAAAATAAGCATTTAAACATTCATAAAAAATGAAAAAGTATATTAAGTGTTAGAAAAGTAATTAAAATATTAAAATAAACGATGAAAATAAACGGTATTAAAATTATTTTAAAAAATGAAATATTAAATAAGATATATATAAAGAATTTAAATACATAATTAAATATTTGTAAATAATTAAAATAAGTTTTAAAACTTCATTAAAAATAAACAACTAAATTAACTGTTAGAAAAAAAAATTAAAAATAAGCAATTAAAATATCAAAATAAGTGATAGTAAAATAATTAAAGAAATAATTAAATATTAAATAACATATATATATATATATATATATATATATATATATATATATATATAAACATTTGTAAAAAAAAAAAAAAAAAAAACACAAATAAA
>NW_019232571.1:209362-209695 GCF_002742605.1 Olea europaea var. sylvestris
ATATAATATTAAATAAGTAATATATATAAAGAATTTAAATAAATATTTAAACATTTGTAAAATAATAAAAATAAGCAATTAAATTTGAAAATTAAAATAGTAAAAAAAATTAATTTTTTGCAAAGCAATTAAAATCTTTATCTATATATATATATAGATAAAGAATTTAAATACATAATTAAACATTTGTAAATAATTAAAATAAGTTTTAAAACTTCATTAAAAATAAATAACTAAATTAACTATTAGAAAAAAAAAATTAAAATAAGCAATTAAAATATCAAAATAAGTGATAGTAAAATAATTAAAGAAATAATTAAATAGTAATGTACG
>NW_019232572.1:0-2657 GCF_002742605.1 Olea europaea var. sylvestris
AACAACCTGTCAAATTTTGGCCCATTCCGACACCGTCGCGAAAAATGACGAAATTGCCCCCGACGCGATTTTTGTTTCCGATTGACCTATCAAATTTTAGCCCATTCAGACACCATCCCTGAAATTGACGAAATTACCCTCGGCGCAATTTTTGTTTCCATCAACCTGCCAAATTTTAGCCCATTCCGACACCGTCACGAAAAATGACGATATTGCCCCTGGCGCAGTTTTTGTTTCCGATCAACCTGTCAAAATTTAGCCCCTTCGGACACCGTCTCGAAAAATGACGACATTACCCCCGGTGCGATTTTTGTTTCCGATCAGCCTATCAAATTTTATCCCATTCCAATACCGTCGCGAAAAATGAAGGAATTGCCCCGACGCGATTTTTGTTTCCAATCAACCTGCCAAATTTAGCCAATTTCGACACCGTCGCGAAAAATGACGAAATTGCCCCAGGCGCGATTTTTGTTTCCAGTCAACCTGCCAATTTCCAGCCCATTCCGACACCGTCGCGAAAAATTACGAAATTGCCCCCGACGCAATTTTGGTTTCCAATCAACCAGCCAAATTTTAGCCCATTTCGACACAGTCGCGAAAAATAGCGAAATTCCCCCTGCCGCGACTTTTTTTTCCAGTCAACCGCCAAAGTTCAGCCCATTCCGACACAATCGCGCAAAATGACGAAATTGCCGCTGGCGCGATTTTTGTTTCCGATCAACCTGTCAAATTTTTTACCATTCCGACACCGTCGCGAAAAATTACGAAATTGCCCCCGACGCGATTTTTATTTCCAGTCAATCTGCCAATTTCAGCCCATTCCGACACCGTCGCGAAAATGGATGAAATTGCCACCGGCATAATTTTTGTTTCCAATCGACCTGCCAATTTTCAGCCCATTCCGACATCGTCGCGAAAAATGACAGTATTGACCTCGGCGCAATTTTTGTTTCCAATCAACTTGCCAAATTTCAGCCTATTTCGACACCGTCGCGAAAAATGACGAAATTGACCCTGGTGCGATTTTTGTTTCTGATCAACATGTCAAATTTCGGCCCATTCTGACACTGTCGCGAAAAATGACGAAATTGCCCCAGGGGCGATTTTTGTTTCCGATCAACCTGTCAAATTTTAGCCCATTCCGGCACCATCGCTGAAAATGACGAAATTACCCTCGGCGCGATTTTTGTTTCAAATCAACCTGTCAAATTTCGGTCGGTTCCGACACCGTCGCGAAAAATGATGAAATTGCCCTTGGCGCGGTTTTTGTTTCCGATCAACCTGCCAAATTTAAGCCGATTCCGACACCGTCGCGAAAAATGATGACTTGCCCCCGGCGCGATTTTTGGTTTCGGTCAACCTGTCAAATTTTAGACCATTCCGACACCGTGGCGAAAAGTGACGAAATTTCCCCAGGCGCGATATTTGTTTCCAGTCAACCTGCCAATTTCCAGCCCATTCCGACACCGTCGCGAAAAATGACGAAATTGCCCCCGACGCAATTTTAGTTTCCAATCAACCTGCCAAATTTCAGCCCATTTCGACACAGTCGCGAAAAATGGCGAAATTCCCCTCGGCGCGATTTTTGTTTCCAGTCAACCTGCCAAATTTCAGCCCATTCCGACACAGTCGCGAAAAATGACGAAATTGCCGCTTGCGCGGTTTTTGTTTCTGATCAACCTGTCAAATTTTTTACCATTCCGACACGGTCGCGAAAAATGACGAAATTGCCCCCGCTGCGATTTTTGTTTCCAGTCAATCTGCCAATTTCAGCCCATTCCGACACCGTCGCGAAAATTGATGAAATTGGCCCCGGCGCGATTTTTGTTTCCAGTCGACCTGCCAATTTTCAGCCCATTCCGACATCGTCGCGAAAAATGACGAAATTGCCCCCGGTGCGATTTTTGTTGCCAGTCAATTTGCCAAATTTCAGCCCATTCCGACACCGTCGCGAAAAATGACGAAATTTCCCCCGTCGAGATTTTTGATTCCAGTCGACCTGCCAATTTTCTGCCCATTTCAACACCGTCGCGAAAAATGACGAAATTGCCCCAGGCTCGATTTTTGTTTCCAGTCAACCTGCCAATTTCCAGCCCATTCCGACACTGTCGCGAAAAACGACGAAATTTCCCCCGGCGCAATTTTGGTTTCCAATCAACCTGCCAAATTTTAGCCCATTTCGACACAGTCGCGAAAAATGGCGAAATTGCCCCTGGCTCGAGTTTTGTTTTCAGTCAACCTGCCAAATTTCAGCCCATTCCGACACAATCGCGAAAAATGACGAAATTGTCGCTGGCCTGGTTTTTGTTTCCGATCAACCTGTCAAATTTTTGACCATTCCGACACCGTCGCGAAAAATGACGACATTGCCCCCGTCGCGATTTTTGTTTCCAGTCAATCTGCCAATTTCAGCCCATTCCGACACCGTCGCGAAAATTGATGAAATTGCCCCCGGGGCGATTTTTGTATCCAGTCGACCTGCCAATTTTCAGCCCATTCCGACATCGTCTCTAAAAATGACGAAATTGCCCCCGGCGCGATTTTTGTTTCCAGTCAATTTGCCAAATTTCAGCACATTCCGACACCGTCGCGAAAAATGACGAAATTGCCCCCGCCGAGATTTTTGATTCCAGTCGACCTGCCAATTTTCAGCCCAT
>NW_019232573.1:0-242 GCF_002742605.1 Olea europaea var. sylvestris
GGGCAGTTTCGTCATTTTTCGAGACTTTGTCGGAATGGGCTAAAATTTGGCTGGTTGATCGGAAACAAAATTCACGACGGGGGTAATTTCGTCAATTTTCGAGACTGTGTCGCAATGGGCTAAAATTTAACACGTTGATCGGAAACAAAAATCGAGCCGAGGGCAATTTCGTCATTTTTCGCGACTGTGTCGGAATGGGCTAAAATTTGACTGGTTGATCGGAAACAAAAACCGCGCCCGGG
>NW_019232573.1:349-2657 GCF_002742605.1 Olea europaea var. sylvestris
CAGGGGCAATTTCGTCATTTTTCGCGACTGCGTCGGAATGGGCTAAAATTTGGCTGGTTGATCGGAAACAAATTCACGACGGGGGCAATTTCGTCAATTTTCGAGACTGTGTCGCAATGGGCTAAAATTTAACACGTTGATCGGAAACAAAAATCGAGCCGGGGGCAATTTCGTCATTTTTCGCGACTGTGTCGGAATGGGCTAAAATTTGACTGGTTGATCGGAAACAAAAATCGCGCCCGTGGCAATTTCGTCATTTTTCGCGACTGTGTCGGAATGGGCTGAAATTTGGCAGGTTGATCGAAAATAAAAATCGCGCCAGGGGTAATTTCGTCATTTTTCGCGACTGCGTCGGAATGGGCTAAAATTTGACAGGTTGAGAGGAAACAAAAATCGCGCTGGGGGCAATTTCGTCATTTTTTGCGACTGTGTCGGAATTGGCTGAAATTTGGCAGGTTGATCGAAACTAAAAATCGCGCCGGGGGCAATTTCGTCATTTTTCGCGACTGTGTCGGAGTGAGGGCTCAAATTTGACAGGTTGATCGGGAACAAAAATCGTGCCGGGGGCAATTTTGTCATTTTTCGAGATTGTGTCGGAATGGGCTAAAATTTGAATGGTTGATCGGATAAAAAAACCGCGCCGGGGGTAATTTCGTCATTTTTCGCGACTGTGTCGAAATGGGCAAAAATTCAGCAGGTTGATCGAAAACAAAAACCGGTTCGCGACGGTGTCGGAATGGGCTAAAATTTTACAGGTTGATCGGAAACAAAAACCGCGCTAGGGACAATTTCGTCATTTTTCACGACGGTGTCGGAATGGGCAAAAATTTGACATGTTGATCGGAAACAAAAATCGCGCCGGGGGAATTTCGTCATTTTTCGCGACTGTGTCGGAATGGGCTAAAATTTGACCGGTTGATCGGAAACAAAAATCGCGCCGGGGACAATTTCGTCATTTTTCGCGGCTGTATCGGAATGGGCTGAAATTTGGCAGGTTGATAGAAACTAAAAATCGCGCCGGGGAAAATTTCATCATTTTTCGCTACAGTGTCGAATTGGACTAAAATTCGACTGGTTGATCGGAAACAAAAATCGCGCAAGGGGCAATTTCGTCATTTCTCGCGACTGTGTCGGAATGGGCTAAAATTTAACATGTTGATCGGAAACAAAGACCGTGCCAATGGCAATTTGTCATTTTTCGGGACTGTGTCGGAATGGGCTGAAATTTGGCAGGCTGATCGAAAATAAAAATCGTGCCGGGGGGAATTTCATCATTTTTCGCGACTGTGTCGGAATGGGCCAAAATTTGACATGTCGATCGGAAACAAAAATCGCGTCGGGGGCATTTCGTCATTTTTCGCGACTGTGTTGGAATGGGTTGAAATTGGCAGGATGATCGAAAATAAAAATCGCGGTTGGGGCAATTTCGTCATTTTTCGCGACTGTGTCGGAATAGGCTAAAATTTGACAGGTTGAGCGGAAACAAAAATCGCGATGGGGGCAATTTCGTCATTTTTTGCGACTGTGTCAGAATTGGCTGAAATTTAGCAGGTTGATCGAAACTAAAAATCGCGCCGGGGGCAATTTCGTCATTTTTTGCGACTGTGTCGAATTGTTCGAAAATTTGACTGGTTGATCGAAAACAAAAACAGCACCGGGGGCAATTTCGTCATTTTTCGCGACTGTGTTGGAATGGGCTAAAATTTGACATGTTGATCCGAAACAAAAACTACGCCGAGGGCAATTTCGTCATTTTTCGCGACTGTGTCAGAATTGGCTAAATTTTGACTGGTTCATCGGAAACAAAAATCGCGCCAAGGGCAATTTCGTCAATTTTCGCGACTGTGTCGGAATGGGCTAAAATTTTACATTTTGATCGGAAACAAAAATCGCGTCGGGGGCAATTTCGTCATTTTTCGCGACTGTGTCGAAATGGACTGAAATTTCGTAGGTTGATCGAAAATAAAAATCGCGGCTGGGGCAATTTCATCATTTTTCGCGACTGTGTCGGAATGGGCTAAAATTTGACTGGTTCATCGGAAACAAAAATCGCACCAGGAGCAATTTCGTCAATTTTCGCGACTGTGTCGGAATGGACTAAAATTTGACAAGTTGACCGGTAACAAAAGCCGAGCCGGGGGCAATTTCGTCATTTTTTGCAATGGTGTCGGAATGGGCTCAAACTTCACAGGTTGATCGGGAACAAAAATCGTGCCGAGGGCAATTTCGTTATTTTTCGCGACTGTGTCGGAATGGGCTAAAATTTGACAGGTTGATCGGAAACAAAAACCGCACCGGGGGCAATTTC
>NW_019232574.1:0-2657 GCF_002742605.1 Olea europaea var. sylvestris
AAAATTGCTAGTCTAATTCGATTGGAATGAAGCCAATGAAATGTGGTTTTTGATTTCATGATAACTTCGGGTTTGATCATTTTTGGCTAATTGCTAGTCTAATTCGATTGGAATCGAGCTAATGAAAAGTAGCTTTCGATTTCATGATAACTTCCGATTTCATCATTTTCGAAAAATTGCTAGTCTAATTCGACTGGAATTAAGCCAATGAAAAATGGTTTACTATTTCATGATAACTTCGAGTTTGATCATTTTTTGCGAATTTCTAGTCTAATTCGATTGGAATCGAGCCAATGAAAAGTGGTTTTGGATTTTATCATAACTTCGGGTTTTTTTTTTGGCGATATGCTATTCTAATTCGATTGGAATCGAGCCAACGAAAAGTGGTTTTTGATTTCATGATAACTTCCGGTTTGTTCAATTTTGGTGAATTGCTATTTTAATTCGATTGGAATCGAGCCAATGAAATGTGGTTTTAATTTCATGATAACTTCGGGTTTGATCATTTTCGATGAATTGCTAGCCTAATTCGATTGGAATCGAGCCAATGAAAAGTGGTTTTGATTTCATGATAACTTCGGGTTTGTTCGCTTTTGGTAAATTGCTAGTCTAATTCGATTAGAATCAGGCCAATGAAAATTGGCTTTCGATTTCATGATAACATCAAGTTTGTTCGTCTTTGGAAAATTGCCGGTCTAATTCGATTGGAATCGAGCCAATGAAAAGTGGTTTTTGATTTAATGATAACTTCGGGTTTGTTCGTTTTTGGCAAAATGCTAGTCTAATTCAATTGGAATCGATCTAATGAAAAATGGTTTTTGATTTCATGATAACATCAGGTTTGTTCGTCTTTGGTAAATTGCTAGTCTAATTCGATTTGAGTCAGGCCAATGAAGAGTGGTTTTTGATTTCTTGATAACTTCGAATTTGATTGTTTTAGGAAATTACTAGTCTAATTCAATTGGAATCGAGCCGACAAAAAGTGGTTTTTGATTTCATGATAACTTCGTGTTTGATCATTTTTAGCGAATTGCCAGTCTAATTCGATTGAAATCGTGCCAATGAAAAGTGGCTTTCGATTTCATGATAACTTCAGGTTTGATCATTTTCCAAAAATTGCTAGCCTAATTCAATTGGAATCAAGCCAACGAAAAGTGGTTTTCGATTTCATGATAACTTCGGGATTGATCGTTTTTGGTGAATTGCTAGTGTAATTCGATTGGAATTGAGCCAATGAAATGTGGCTTTTGATTCCATGATAACTTCGGGTTTGTTTTCCTTTTGCGAAATGCTAGTCTAATTCGATTGGAATCGAGCCAATGAAAAGTAGTTTTTTAATTCATGATAACTTCGGGCTTGTTCATTTTTGGCGAATTGCTAGTCTAATTCGATTGGAATCGAGCCAATTAAAAGTGATTTTTGATTTCATGATAACTTCGAATTTGATTGTTTTTGAAAATTACTAGTCCAATACGATTGGAATCGAGCTAATGAAAAGTGGTTTTTGATTTTATGATAACTTCAGGTTCGATCATTTTCTACGAATTGCTAGTGTAATTCGATTGGAATCGAGCCAATGAAAAGTGGATTTAGATTTCATGATAACTTCAGGTTTTGAACATTTTCATTGAATTGCTAATATAGTTCAATTAGAATCGAGCCAATGAAAGTGTCTTTCGATATCATGATAACTTCGTGTTTGATCATTTTCTAAAAATTGCTAGTCTTATTCGATTGGAATTGAGCGAATGAAAAGTGGTTTTTGATTTCATGATAACTTCGGGATTGATAAATTTTTGCAAATTGCTAGTCTAATTCGATTGGAATTGAGCCATTGAAAAGTGGTTTTGATTTCATGATAACTTCGGGTTTGTTCATTTTTTGGCGAATTTGCTAGTCTAATTCGATTCGAATCGAGCCAATGAAAAGTGGCTTTCGATTTCATGATAACGTCGGGTTTGTTCGTCTTTGGCAAATTGCTAGTCTAAGTCGATTGGAATCGAGACAATGAAATGTAGTTTTTGATTTCATGATGACATCGGGTTTGTTCGTTTTTAGCGAATTGCTAGTCTAATTAGCTTGGAATCGAGCCAATGAAACGTAGTTTTAGATTTCATGATAACTTCGGATTTGACCGTTTTTAACGAATTGCTAGTCTAATTTGATTGGATTCGAGCCATTGAAAATGGTTTTGATTTCATGATAACTTCGTGTTTGTTCATTTTTGGTTAATTTCTAGTCAAGTTCAATTAGAATCAGGCTAATGAAAAGTGACTTTCGATTTCATGATAACATCGGGTTTGTTCGACTTTGGGAAATTGCTAGTCTAATTTGATTTGAATCGACCCAATGAAAAGAGGTTTTTGATTTCATGATAACGTCGGGTTTGTTCGTCTTTGGCAAATTGTTAGTCTAATTCGATTGGAATCGAGCTAATGAAAAGTGGTTTTTGATTTCGTGATAACTTCGGGTTTGATCGTTTTCGACGAATTGCGAGTCTAATTCAATTGGAATTGAGCCAATGAAAAGTGGCTTTTGATTAAACGATGACTTCGGGTTTGTTCATTTTTGGCGAAATGCTAGCCTAACTCGATTGGAATCGAGCTAATGAAAGGTGAATTTTGATTTCAAGATAACTTCGAATTTGATCGTTTTCG
>NW_019232575.1:0-2657 GCF_002742605.1 Olea europaea var. sylvestris
AAAGTTATCATGTAATCAAAAATCAATTTTCATTGGCTCGATTCCAATCGAATTAGACTAGCATTTCTCCAAAAAGGAAAAAATCCAAAGTTATCATGAAATCAAAAACTACTTTTCATTGGCTCGATTCCAATCGAATTGGACTAGCAATTTGTCGAAAATGATCGAACTTAAACTTATCATGAAATTGAAAACCACTTTTCATTGGCTGGATTCCAACCGAATTAGACCAGTAATTTTTCGAAAACGATCAAACTCGAAGTTATCAAGAAATCGAAAGTCACTTTTCACTGGCTCGATTCCAATTGAATTAGACTAGCAATTCGCCGAAAATGATCAAACCTGAAGTTATCATAAAATCAAAAACCACTTTTCATTGGCTCGATTCCAATCAAATTAGACTAGCAATTAGCCGAAAATGAACAAATTCGAAGTTATCATGAAGTCAAAAACCACTTTTCATTGGCTCCATTCCAATCGAATTTGACTGGCAATTCGTCGAAATTGATCAAAATCGAAGTTATCATGAAATCAAAAACCACTATTCATTAGCTCGATTCCAATCGAATTAGGCTAGTAATTCGCCAAAAATGAACAAACCAGATGTTATCATGAAATCAAAAACCACTTTTCATTGGGTCAATTCCAATCGAATTAGACTAGCAGTTTGCAAAAGACGAACAAACCCGATGTTATCATGAAATTGAAAACCACATTTCGTTGGCTCGATTCTAATCGAATAAGACTGGCAATTCTCCAAAAATGAACAAACCCGAAGTTATCATAAAATCAAAACAACTTTGCATTGGCTCGATTCCAATCGAATTAGACTAGCAATTCACCGAAAATGATCAAACCCGACTTTTTCATGAAATCAAAAACCACTTTTCATTGGCTCGATTCC
This sequence comes from Olea europaea var. sylvestris, assembly GCF_002742605.1. NCBI lineage: Eukaryota > Viridiplantae > Streptophyta > Magnoliopsida > Lamiales > Oleaceae > Olea > Olea europaea. The sequence goes on from NW_019232575.1 coordinate 905, forward strand.
AATCGAATTAGACTAGTAATTCGCCAAACAGAACAAACCCGAAGTTATCACGAAATCAAAAATCACTTTTCATTGGTTCCATTCCAATCGAATTAGACTGGCAATTCGTCTAAAATGATCAAACCCGAAGTTATCATGAAATCAAAAACCACTTTTCATTGGGCCAATTCCAATTGAATTAGACTAGCAATTCACCGAAAACGATCAAACCCGAAGTTCTCATGAAATCAGAAACCACTTTTCGTTGAATCGATTCCAATCATATTAGACTAGCAATTCGTCGAAAATGATCAAACCAGACGTTATCATGAAATCAAAAACTACTTTTCATTGGCTCGATTCCAACCGAATTAGACCAGTAATTTTTCGAAAACGATCAAACCCGAAGTTCTCATGAAATCAGAAACCACTTTTCGTTGAATCGATTCCAATCATATTAGACTAGCAATTCGTCGAAAATGATCAAACCAGACGTTATCATGAAATCAAAAACTACTTTTCATTGGCTCGATTCCAACCGAATTAGACCAGTAATTTTTCGAAAACGATCAAACACGAAGTTATCATGAAATCGAAAGTCACTTTTCACTGGCTCGATTCCAATTGAATTGGACTAGCAATTCGTCGAAAATGATCAAACCAGACGTTATCATGAAATCAAAAACCACATTTCATTGGCTCGATTCCAATAAAATTAGACTAGCAATTAGCCGAAAATGAACAAATCCTAAGTTATCATGAAATCAAAAACCACTTTTCATTGGCTCCATTCCAATCGAATTAGACTGGCAATTCACCGAAAATGATCGAACCCGATGCTTTCATGAAATCAAAAACCACTTTTTATTGGCTCGATTCGAATCGAATTAGACTAGTAATTCGCCAAAAAGAACAAACCCGAAGTTATCACGAAATCAAAAACCACTTTTCATTGGCTTGATTCCAATCGAATTAGACTAGCAATTTGCCGAAAATGATCAAACCCGAAGTTACCATGAAGTCAAAAACCGCTTTTCATTGGCTCGATTCCAATCGAATTAGACTAGCAATGAGTCGAAAACGAACAAACCTGAAGTTATCATGAAATCAAAAATCACTTTTTATTGGCTCGATTCCAATCAAATTAGACTGGAAATTCATCGAAATTGATCAAACCCGAAGTTATCATGAAATCAAAAACCACTTTTCATTGGGCCAATTCCAATCGAATTAGACTAGCAATTCACCGAAAACGATCAAACCCGAAGTTCCCATGAAATCAGAAACCACTTTTCATTGACTCGATTCCAATCGTATTAGACTAGCAATTTGTCAAAGACGAACAAACCGGAAGTTATCATGTAATCTAAAATCAATTTTCATTGGCTCGATTCCAATCGAATTAGACTAGCATTTCTCCAAAAAGGAAAAAACTCGAAGTTATCATGGAATCAAAAACTACTTTTCATAGGCTCGATTCCAATCGAATTTGACTAGCAATTTGCTGAAAATGATCAAACCTAAAGTTATCGTGAAATTGAAAACCACTTTTCATTGGCTCGATTCCAACCGAATTAGACCAGTAATTTTTCAAAAATGATCAAACCCGAAGTTATCATGAAATCGAAAGTCACTTTTCACTGGCTCGATTCCAATTGAATTAGACTAGCAATTCGCTGAAATTGCTCAAGCCAGAAGTTATCATGAAATCAAAAACCACTTTTCATTGGCTCGATTCCAATCAAATTCGACTAGCAATTAGCCGAAAACGAAC
>NW_019232576.1:0-2656 GCF_002742605.1 Olea europaea var. sylvestris
GCAAACTAAAGTGTACACCATAGTGTATATGTCGCAAAGTTCTTACCGAATGAACTTTGCTATTCGTACACTGATTTTTGACATGTTGTTTAACACTTGCACTATTGTCGAGTGTCAATTGGATGGAAAAGTACTGGAAATTTAAACCGTCCAGCTGGGTAATGACACATGACAAAGTGTAAACTAAAGTGTACATCACAGTGTACTTGTCGTAAATTTCTTACCGATTGAACTTCGCTATTTGTACACTAATTTTTAACACGTCGTTTGAAACCTGCATTGTTGTCAGGTGTCAATTGGATGGGAGAACTGTTTGAAATTTAAATTGTCCAACAGGGTAATGTCACATGGCAAAGTGTAAACTAAAGTGTACACCATAGTAAACATGTAGCAAGGTCCGTACCGATTGAACTTTGCTATTTGTACATTGATTTTTGCCAAGTTCTTTGACACTTGTATTGTTATCAAGTGGCAATTGGTTGGGAAAACTATTTGAAATTTAAACTGTCCAACAGGGTAATGTCACATGGCAAAGTGTAAACTAAAGTGTACACCATAGTGCACATGTAGCAAGGTTCATACCGATTGAACTTTGCTACTTGTACAATGATTTTAGACACGGTGTTTGAAACCTGCATTGTTGTCTAGTGTTAATTGGATGGGAAACTGTTTGAAATTTAAACTGTCCAACAGGGTAATGTCACATGGCAAAGTGTAAACTAAAGTGTACACCATAGTGCACATGTAGCAAGGTTCATACCGATTGAACTTTGCTATTTGTACACTAATTTTCGACACGTTGTTCGACACTTGTATTGTTGTCAAGTGTCAATTAGATGAGAAAACTATTTGAAATTTAAACTGTCCAACAGGGTAATGTCACGTGGTGAAGTGTAAAGTAAAGTGTAGATGTAACAAGGTTCATACCGTTTGAACTTTGCTATTTGTACGCCGATTTTTGACACGTTGTTTGACACTTACATTGCTATCATGTGTCAATTGGATGGGATAACTATTTGAAATTTATACTGTCCAACAGGGCAATGTCACGTGGTAAAGTGTAAACTAAAGTGTACATCATAGTGTACATGTAGCAAGGTTCTTACCGTTTGAACTTTGCTATTTGTACGCCGATTTTTTACACGTTGTTTGACACTTACATTGCTATCATGTGTCAATTGGATGGAAAAACTGTTTGAAATTTAAACTGTCCAACAGGGTAATGTCACGTGGCAAAGTGTAAACTAAAGTGTACATCATAGTGTACATGTAGCAAGGTTCTTACCGTTTGAACTTTGCTATTTGTACGCCGATTTTTTACACGTTGTTTGACACTTACATTGCTATCATGTGTCAATTGGATGGAAAAACTGTTTGAAATTTAAACTGTCCAACAGGGTAATGTCACGTGGCAAAGTGTAAACTAAAGTGTACACCATAGTGTACATGTCGCAAAGTTCTTACCGAATGAACTTCGCTATTCGTACACTGATTTTCGACACGTTACTTAACACTTGCATTCTTGTCATCTGTCAATTGGATGGGAAAATTGTTTGAAATTTAAATTGTCCAACAGGGTAATGTCACAGTGGAAAGTGTAAACTAAAGTGTACACCATAGTAAACATGTAGCAAGGTCCGTACCGATTGAATTTTGCTATTTGTACACTGATTTTTGACACGTTCATTGACTCTTGCATTGTAGTCAAGTGTCAATTGGATGGAAAAACTGTTTGAAATTTAAACTGTCTGATAGGGTAATGTCACGTAGCAAAATGTAAACTAAAGTGTACACCATAGTGCACATGTAGCAAGGTTCATACCGATTTTGCTATTTGTACGCTTATTTTTGACACGATCGAAACCTGCATTGTTGTCATGTGTCAATTGGATGGGAAAATTGTTTTAAATTTAAATTGTCCAATAGGGTAATGTCACGTGGCAATGTGTAAACTAAAGTGTACACCATAGTGTACGTGTAGCAAGGTTCATACCGATTGAACTTTGCAATTTGTACACTGATTTTTGACACGCTGTTTGACACTTGCATTGTTAACAAGTGTCAATTGGATGGAAAAACTGTTTGAAATTTAAACTGTCCAACAGGGTAATGTCACCTGGGAAAGTGTAAACTAAAGTATACACCATAGAGCACATGTAGCAAGGTTCATACCGATTGAACTTTGTTATCTGTACACTGATTTTTGACTCGTTGTTTGAAACCTGCATTATTGCCAAGTGTCAATTGGATGGGAAACTGTTTGAAATTTAAATTATCCAACAAGGTAATAACACATGGCAAAGTGTTAACTAAAGTGTACACCATAGTAAACATGTAGCAAGTGTAGAACCCCAAATAATTCTAGACACCTCAGTGGTACTAAGACATGAATATTAGATGACTAAAGTATACTTCAGATTTTTAGTCTCATTTGAGATTCATTTTGGACATAGGAAACATTCGATTTTAAAAATGATATCTGAATAACAGTTTTATCTCTTTGAGATAGCTTTCCAACGCACTTTGAATTACCTCAATCAAATACCGGGAGAAGAAGTTATGATAGAAACACCGAAGGCTGTGCAGTGTCAACCGGACTACAACCGGTCGACCGAAACTGCCTGAAATGAAAATTCTCGTTTTTCTCTAGAATTTA
>NW_019232577.1:0-2656 GCF_002742605.1 Olea europaea var. sylvestris
TTTCAACAACAGAATAACTTGAGCGGATAGCCTTTCTGCTTGGGAAGCAGGAGGTCACCATGAGGGAAGTCACCTTAGGTCAGCTTCCTTTCAGCTATTCTAATCATATGAACCACTTATAAAAAATTATTCAAACAAGTTCATAAGCAGTTTCTTAGTTTCAGAAAGCAACTTTTAACTCTTTAAGGTCCCTTATCCCCTATTCATCTAGCTGAGATTTAGTGCTTCCCACAGGTGATGTTCCTCGAGTTGATGGTCAGCTTGCAGTAGCCAGGGCATTTGGTGACAAGAGCTTGAAGAGACATCTTAGTTCGGAACCAGATGTTGCAATTGAGATGGTAGATGATGAACTAGAGCTTATCATTTTAGCTAGTGATGGATTATGGAAGGTGGGATATTTCAGAAGCCTATATCTACAATATTTATAGTTGTAATCATTGTATTCTTATTTTTGTACGAACTGTCTAGTAGGTGATGTCGAATCAAGAAGCTGTTGAATCCATCAGAAACACTAAGAGTGCTCAATCGGCTGCAAAGCACTTGGTTGAGGAGGCTGTTTCTAGGAAAAGTAAGGATGATATCTCTTGCATTGTTGTCAGGTTTCAGTAATCTGTTGTACATTTTCTTTCAGTCGAGATTATGCTTTATGAAACAATGTTCAACGGATTGAAATATGTGATCAGCTGAATTGTGCTGTTGTGTGTATTGGCCATAAGTTATTTCTCTTGTTTGAGGACAGGATTTGCATCCTAGATTACAATTGTATATATATGAAGTTATTGACAATACATTATTTAGCCTGTCTGCTTTGTTTTTCCAATGTCTAGTGAGGTTTGGTAAGTGTTTATGTGGGATAATCACTTATTTTGCAATTGTGATGTATTTCTTTCATTAAGTTTTTCAACCAAGATCAGACGAGTGCTCCGTATCAATGCGTTCTTAGAGCATGATTGGTGGGTTGAACGGGATGTCACTTTGTTCTGTTCAGTATTGTCAAATCCAGGAAACTAATTTAAATTTTGTGTGTTGACCTATTCTGTCCAATTTTTTTAGCTCTATTTAATTAATATTTTGTTTATCTTAATCTTTGTCTTGCTTGAGTCCAATCAACTAAAGGGTATATTCTATCTGCAGTTATTGAACTTTCAGTGAAAACTCAGGTAGGTTACTTAAAGCTAGTGAAGCCTACTGAACTTCTGCTATTTAGAGTGTAACATTTGTGATGCTTCGTCTAGCAGCAGAACAAATTGTATTGTTTCTTGTAATCCCGTTCACGATTTAGGCCGACGTTTCAAATGGGATTGCTGTCCTTGAATCCATTTCTACCCTATAGGTGGTGATATCAAAACCTTATAAGAATACAAAATTGTTTAACCTAAAACCGGAACAGGAGTCTTGCATGCAGTGTGTAATGTGAAGCTGCAACATATACTATTTTGCGTGTAAAACCCTTTGTACTATCAAGCAACGCACCTCTCTGCCCATACGTCACATTATCCTCATCACTCTCTCTCTCTCTCTCAACAATCCCAGTTCATTTTATCTCCTCCAGCATCAAGTCGCATCAAGTCCCTCGCCCAAATTCTTCAATGGTTGTAGCAAATAGTTCGTGGATGGGGATTTTTCTGCAAGACATTTGATGGAAGACAATGAGGGGAATAATGAAGGTAGATTGGCTGGGTCCTGATCTTGGGTGGTTCAATGATCTCTTGACCTAAAAATAATGAGGAAAAATTATTAGAACTTAGTCCAATCATATGGATGAATTTAGCAACAAATTATTTGGAAAATAAGCTACGTATTACAAAAGATAACAGAAGTATTAGGTGGATTATAATTTAGTTCTTTTGGTTCAAGAATTCGATGAAAGAATTATTCAACCTCAAGATTAGTTTTAGGATTTAATGGAAGATAATTTCTTTCTTGAATTATATGTTTTCGAGTGAGGTTAAGCTTAGGTGACAAAGTAAGCTAATAATTAGCTTCTTGAAGATGCTCCAAGCCTCGTTATTAGTTTGGCCTATGTTAGACCATAAGTGGAATCATCATTAAAAATGGCAAAGTTTGGAAATGCTCGAGTCTTGTTACTAGTTTGGCCTATGCTAGAGCACAAATTGAATCGACATTGAACAACTAAAATTTTCTTTTTTCTCGTTTAGTGAGAACTATGCTGCTACAACTTAAAACCATAAACATGGTAAGTTGATTAGACTCATTTCTCAATTAATTCTGGAGTAGTTACAAGCGTGTGGTCCAAATGTACTATAATTTGAATGATAGAGCCGTGCGTTTCTGGGAGGAGAACTTGTGTGTTGGACAGCAAGGATGATAGGGAAGAGACCATTTTCACTCTTCCTAAATTAATAGAATCCAAGGATGGGATCATACGAAGGTTAGGTGAGTTCTTGTCAAAAATTCACAGGCAGTACAATGTGAACAATAAGGTGGTGATAGAGAAGGTTTGAGCAAACGAATATTTTCTTGGACTTGGAAAACAGTGAGGGTTGTAAAATTCTTGTTTTTATTCACCAACTTATCTATTTATCCCTTTATCTCCTCTCTTTTTACTATTATCCAATGTTTTCTCACTTAAGTCGTCGTTTTTAACAGATAACTTTGTGATTATCTTGTCAGCATGGCAGATAACTTTTAACTA
>NW_019232578.1:0-2656 GCF_002742605.1 Olea europaea var. sylvestris
AATTCAATCAAGTTTTTTCATCAAATGATCAAAATATTTATTGATTTTCAATTTCAAACCGTTTGTTGGTGTGATATTTTACTATCGTATGCTTGAGGTATATGATCGATTTTGGATCTAATTTCAATAAATAATTGTGGAATTATGTTGTGCAAGAAATCTAGATTTGGAACTCTTAAGTAATTAAAGAAGGGTTTGAATGTGTAAATCTTCCAACTAAAGTGTTAGGATAAAAAAAAAAAAAACTTTTAATTGAGTATCTTCGCAAAATTGACGTTGATTGATCCAATCTAATCGAGGGAATTTTGGCACTTAACTGCTTCACACATTGATTAAAATTTCTTTAACTTATACATTGCTATTTGAATTTTATTTCAATTGACACTTTACATTTACATAAAATTGCAACAAAACCCTAGCTTCTAATTCTTTGGATTATTTTCCGTCTCCCTGTAGATACGACATCCCAAAGCTATACTACAAATATCGCATTATTCTTAGGGCGCAATCACATTTTGGTGCTATTGCCGGGTAGACGGTACAAATAATTAAAGGATTTTCGAGTAAAAGGGTGACTTCGTTCCTCTTTTATCTTTTTAGTTTATTATTTATTTTTAATTGTATTTTGTTATTTATCACATTTTTGCATTTTTGTGCTTTATAAATAGGTATCGAGACAAGCGAGGGCGATTCATTGCAAGACCTTAACTAGAGTTTAAATTACTTTCTAACCCTTTTTTCGATTCTGCATATATAGACACGAGCATCACATTACACAACACAATGAGAGATAGTGAGCACGACGATGTGCCCTATAGGACCCTACATGATTACCTTCACCCAACATGCACTTTCACGCCATCTTGCATTATGTTCCCACCCAATATGCCACATATGGACCTAAAATCGGGAATGATTCAACTTCTTCCCATTTTACACGGACTTGAAAATGAGAATCCATATGTGCATATTCGAGAATTTGAGGAAGTGGTTGCAATATTCCACAATCAACGTGGTGCAATGGATACAATCAGACTTAAATTTTTCCCTTTTTCACTTAAAGAACGAGCAAAAAGCCGGTTGTATTCATCGAAACCACGTTCAATTGGAACTTGGGTTAAAATGACCAAAGCTTTCTTTGGCAAATATTACCCACATCATATGACCACTGCCCTTAAGAAGCAAATTTTCTCATTTGCCCTAAGGATAGTAAAACCTTATACCGAGCTTGGGAGAGACACAAAGAGTTACAAACCCTTTGCCCCACCATGGATATGAGAGTTGGCGTATTGTGAGTTACTTTTATGAGGGCTTAACACCTAGGGAGCGTTAATTTGTAGAAATAATATGTAATGGAGACTTTTTACAAAAAGACCCGAATGAAGAGTATCTAGATGACTTAGCTAAAAAGGATCATACTTGGACTGGACCTAATGCCTCCGATAGCACCAATAGGTCACAACCTCAGGGAAACTCTACTAGCACAGGCATTTATCACCTTAGGAAGGAAGACAACCTTAGAGCCAAGGTAGAAAGCCTCACTAGAGAATTAGAAGCTCTAAGTGCTAAGGATTTAAAACCTACACATAATATTTCCCGTGTTGAGTCTGAAGGGTTTTGTTTTTTGTGTGGTGGCACGGATCATCCAGTACAAGAGTGTGCTACTTATGCTGAGATGAGGGGACTTTATGAAGAACACTATAATGCTTTAGGCATATATCAAAAGTCATACACCCCTTATTCCGAGACTTATAACCCAAGGTGGCGGAATCATCTCAAATTTAACTGAAAGTCTGAGAACCAACAACATGCCCAACAAACTCGAGCTTATAATGCACCTCCACGTCAACCCATGTCCTCTAGGAATTCCTTAGAAGACAAACTACATGCATTCATCGAGGCACAAGACAAAACAAATCAAAAATTTGAGACTATGATTGCCCAAGCAGTCGAGGAAAACAAAGAGATAAAGAATCATATGTCTAAGTTAACCAATGCCTTAGCTGTAGAGGAATGTGGGAAGTTTCCAGCTCAAGCCCAACCAAACCCAAAAGGGGAGCACGTGGCACAAACTTTAGGAACCGAAGAGACCAATTTTAAGGAGACGAATGCCATAACCACTAGATCCTGGAAGGTTGCAGAACCAATCTCTCCACCTAGAGAAAATGAAAATGAACCAAGTGAGCCTAATGAAAGCAATGCTAGTGAGGAAGTAGTGGAAAACCTAGCTAGAATACCTTTTCATCAAGCTCTCAAGTCCACTTCGAAATAAACAGGTCAGCATAATGAAATCATAGAATACCTCAAAAAAGTCAAAATCAATTTGCCTCTATTGCATGTGATCTCTCGAGTTCCTACATATGCCATACTCCTTAAGGACTTATGCACTGTAAAAATGAAGCATCATATCAAGAAAATTGCCTTGACCGAGCAAGTGAGTGCTATGATAGAACAAAGAATCCCATCAAAGTATAAAGATCCTGGTAGTCTACCATTTCTTGTGTCATTAGGAACCGTGAGTTTGCACAAGCCCTTCTTAATTTAGGAGCTAGTGTCAACCTCATACCCTATCCTATATACTTGTTGTTAGGTCTAGGAGAGATGAAATCCACCTCAGTGGTTCTACAATTAGCTGACCGGTCCACCATACAACCAA
>NW_019232579.1:0-2656 GCF_002742605.1 Olea europaea var. sylvestris
ACAAGCAATTCGGCAAAAAAGAGCAAACCCGATGTTATCATGGAATCAAAAGCCACATTTCATTGGCTCGATTCCAATCGAATCAGACTATCAATTTGCCAAAAACGAACAAAATCGAATTCATCGTGAAATTAAAAACCACTTTTAATTGGCTCGATTCCAAACGAATTAGACGAGCAATTCGCCAAAAACAAACAAACAAACCCAAAATTATCATGAAATCAAAAACCACTTCCCATTAGCTTGATTCCAATCAAATTATACTAGCAATTCGCCAAAAATGATCAAACCCGAAGTTATCATGAAATCAAAAGCCACATTTCATTGTCTCGATTATAATCGAATTAGACTAGCAATTCACCAAAAATGAACAAACCCGAAGTTATCGTGAAATCAAAAACCACCTTTCATTTGCTCGATTCCAATCTAATTATTCTAGCAATTTGCCAAGAATGAACAAACTCGAAGTTATCATGAAATTAAAAACCTCTTTTGATTGGGCCGATTCCAATCGAATTAGACAAGCAATTCGCCAAAAATGAACAAACCCGAAATTATCATGAAATCAAAAACCACTTTTCATTGGCTCGATTGCAATCGAATTAAACTAGGAATTCGCCAAAAAAGAACAAACCCGAAGTTATCATGAAATCAAAAACCACTTTTCGTTGACATAATTCCAATCAAATTAGACTAGTAATTCGTCAAAAATGAGCAAACCCGAAGTTATCATGAAATTAAAAACTACTTTTCATTGCACGATTCCAATCAAATTGGAGCAGCAATTCGCCCAAAATGAACAAACCCGAAGTTATATGAAATCAAAAACCACTTATAATTGGCTCGATTCCAATTGAATTAGAGTAGCAATTCGTCAAAAATGAGCAAACCGGAAGTTATCTTGAAATTAAAAGCTACTTTTCATCAGCACGATTCAAATCGAATTGGAGTAGCAATACGCCCAAAATGAACAAACTCGAAGTTATATGAAATCAAAATAACTTTTCATTGGCTCGATTCCAATCGAATTAGACTATCATTTCGCCAAAAATGAACAAACCCAAAGTTATCATGAAATTAAAAATCACTTTTAATTGGCTCAATTCCAATCGAATTAGACGAGCAATTCGGCAAAAAAAGAGAAAAACCGAATGTTATCATGAAATCAAAAGCCACATTTCATTGGCTCGATTCCAATCGAATTAGACTATCAATTCGCCAAAAACGAACAAACCCGAAGTCATCATGAAATTAAAAACCATTTTCAATTGGCTCGATTCCAAACGAAGTAGACGAGAAATTCACCAAAAACGAACAAACCCGAAGTTATCATGAAATCAAAAACCACTTTCCATTAGCTTGATTCCAATCAAATTAGACTAGCAATTAGCCAAAAACGATCAAACCCGAAGTTATCATGAAATCAAAAACCACTTTTAATTGGCTCGATTCCAATCGATTTAGACGAGCAATTCAGCCAAAAAGAGCAAACCCGATGTTATCATGAAATCAAAAGCCACATTTCATTGGCTCGATTCCAATCGAATTAGACTATCAATTCGCCAAAAACGAACAAACCCGAAGTTATCATGAAATTAAAAACCACTTTTAATTGACTCGATTCCAAATTAATTAGACGAGCATTTCGCCAAAAATGAACAAACCCGAAGTTATCATGAAATCAAAAACCACTTTCCATTAGCTTGATTCCAATCAAATTATACTAGCAATTCGCCAAAAATGATCAAACCCGAAGTTATCATGAAATCAGAAGCCACATTTCATTGTCTCGATTCTAATCAAATTAGACTAGCAATTCGCCAAAAATGAACAAACCCGAAGTTATCGTTAAATCAAAAACCACCTTTCATTTGCTCGATTCCAATCTAATTAGTCAAGCAATTCGCTAAGAATGAACAAACTCAAAGTTATCATGAAATCAAAAACCTCTTTTGATTGGCTCGATTCCAATCGAATTAGACTAGCACTTTGCTAAAAACGAACAAACCCGAAATTATCATGAAATTAAAAACCACTTTTCATTGGCTCAATTGCAATCGAATTAGACTAGCAATTCGCCAAAAATGAACAAACCCGATGTTATCATGAAATTAAAAACCACTTTTCATTGACACGATTCCAATCGAATTAGTCTAGCAATTCGCCCAAAATTAACAAACCTGAAGTTATATGAAATCAAAAACCACTTATAATTGGCTCGATTCCAATCGAATTGGGCTAGCAATTCGTCACAAATGAGCAAACCCGAAGTTATCATGAAATTAAAAACTACTTTTCATTGGCACGATTCCAATCAAATTGGAGTAGCAATTCGCCCAAAATAAACAAACCCAAAGTTATATGAAATCAAAAACCACTTATAATTGGCTCGATTCCAATCGAATTAGACTAGCAATTCCTCAAAAATGAGCAAACCCGAAGTTATCTTGAAATTAAAAGCTACTTTTCATCGGCACGATTCAAATCGAATTGGAGTAGCAATTCGCCCAAAATGAACAAACTCGAAGTTATATGGAATCAAAATTAACTTTTCATTGGCTCGATTCCAATCGAATTAGACTATCATTTCGCCAAAAATGAACAAACCCAAATTTATCATGAAATTAAAAACCACTTTTAATTGGCTCAATTCCAA
>NW_019232580.1:0-2655 GCF_002742605.1 Olea europaea var. sylvestris
AAAAAAAAAAAAAAAAAAACTTACTTATTTCGTAGAATTATTTAGAATAAATAACAAAATCATATCTTTTGTGTTATATAATTTGGATTCGATATAAAACTAGTACACTTGAATTAAAATTTATTTCTCTTGGGATATATACTTAATTTTTCATAGTAATTCCTTGTCAACAATTTTATACGATTGTGAAAATTGCCTGAACATTTCACATTATAATTCTAAAATAAAAAATTAATCTCCACTGTATAATTAGAAATTCTTTCAGGAAATTATTGGAATTGAATTCATTCATATATAAATCTTAATATTAATGATGCAAAATTTACCAAGATGCTACTACCGAACTCGGGTCCTACTTTTCAGTGACCTATTCCAGGCTTTATCAATTTCATTCTCATTATAAAGAAAACAATCTACTTGAACTTTACTTAATAAAGTTGCAAGGACATTGATACGAATAGAAAAGAGAAATGGGCTATTGATAATTAATAATCGTATCATATCAAATTTGGAATGATTAAAAAAATAAATAACACTTTCTAAATTTGTGAGGGATTCAATATTAGGTATATTTTTGGTAATTTCTATTAAAATTGGCCATTTTGATAATAGCTAATTAGATACGTATTATAATTTTTAGTTGTTGCATCATATTTTAATGATAATGGGGTTCTTAACATTTTCTTATTATCTGAAAATTGTTGGGAATTTGTATAATTCGTCTTCCTTTAATTAGCATATGGTGTCATTGATGACAATAGGGAGATTGGAAGTCATTAAAAAAAAAAAAAAAAAAAAACCTTAAATGTCCATTTTTATGCAGAGAAAAAAAGTAGTGCGATAAAAAATTTCTTTTATTTCAAAGCACATTAACATATATTAACACAAAGTGCATATTGACTTGGCATCGACATCTATGATCTTTACTTCTTTTCTTTCTTCTTGTTAACCTAATGTGTTCACTAGCTAAAGGATATGCATTTAATTTCTAAATTCAACACACGGATTCCGCTGAGATTTTATTGGTTTTGGTCCTCTTTACCTGTTTTAACATCTATACTAACGAATTTAGTCCTTTTGGGGTATTTTGCAATGTTTTTCAATCTAGGGGAGTTTTGCATCTAAATGAAATGTTTGGGGGGGGGGGGTATTCCACATAATAGGCTAATATTGGGGGAGTATTGTGTCAATTACATTTTTTTTATTTTAATGCCAGAAATTTAAATTATTTTTTAGAAAACAAAACTAATATTAAAAATAACTAAATAAACCAAGGTACAAATGAAAATATTTATGGATCGTGACAAGTTATAATAGATCTCTAAATCCTAGTATCGTTCCATAAAAACTATGTGATTGATATCAATTTTTATTCTAATCTAGCTTCAGTCTAAATTAATGTTGTAACTGATTAACAAACTAATATTTTTATTCAAAATAAATTATACTAATACAATCTAAATTAATCAAACTAACCTATTTTGTGGTTATATGTTAGGATTAAGTGGCTAAGAATTTTGATTTCACCAAAATCAATTATCATTCACTCAATCCAACATCATTGATCCACTTTTCATATGTATTAACAACCAAATTAATAAAACTAACCGTGTTCTCATGCTTGAATTTACTATATAATTATAGGAATTCTACCAAAATCACATAGGTTATAATCACCACTCGTTCTCTTATGATACTTATATAGGTTATTGCACTAACTAGAAGAATATGTCCTCCCTCGATTTCCATGGTAATCAAAACAGTTAATCAAAGTTGCATGAAACCCATTGAATTAAATATTTAGTCCATCATATAACTGGAATTAAATAATGTAAGGATTAAAAACATCAATGGATTCCTTACAAGTACAAAAAATGAATACAGGTAATTATTGTTATTTGGCACGCAATTCTGAGCAATAGATTTTCAAACTCTTCTTGAATGATTGTAAATATCTTGCCCAATTGTCTTGTTAGAAGTTTCTTTTACTTCATAAATAAAATTTTCAAAAATAGTAATTTTTTATCTTATAATTATATTTTTGCTTATAAGTAAATTTTTAATTATAAAATTTTTTTTATGATTATAAATAAATTTTTTAGTTAATATATTTTTATTTACAAGTTAGTTTTAACAATATATGATTATTGAAAATAATTATTTTATAAACGATAAAATTAGAAGAGAATATGATAAACAATGAAAATTCACCAATTGGTGGGTTGATAGAAATGATTAAAATTATAATACACCAATTTAGGATAATTTTTCCAACTATCCAAAAATGATGCCCAAAAAAATTAGCAAGCACCAATTTTCCTCAACCCATCATAACGATACAATCCAAAATCGATCAAAATCGGAGGGAAAAAAATAAAACTCCTTAACGGGTTCTGAACGTCGTTGTTTTGGTTTCAGAGATCTCTTTGGGCTCAGTTCTTACTAGTAAATATTGTTCGGGGACACATATATTACTTGCAGTAGGTTCCCATTAAATCTCTCGTATCCGAAAGAGGCTGAAGTTAGTTGAGCCCCATGTAGAGCCACACATTGCATGACATCTTGGAGCCGATCAGATATTCTTCTAGTATGATTGTTGGATGGTAGATACTACATTGGCATCCTTATTTCCACATAACCAGCACACAGTTGCAC
>NW_019232581.1:0-2655 GCF_002742605.1 Olea europaea var. sylvestris
GTAGTTCAATTTTACATATATCGTACTATCAAAATAATTAGATGGAAAAATTATCCTATGACCATAAGCCAACTATAATTGGGAGAACTATGATGTTGGTATGCTGTGTAATAGAATTTTCTAAACAAAAATGAGAAGTAATTTGTTCTCAATTGAATTAATTGGAGGCTTTTAACAAACAATAATGTTAAATCATTTATCAACATCTCAACTAAAACATATTAAAATGCTGAGATTTATGCCCACAAGCATTAACAAGACATGATCTTAATTATATAATCTGAAAATCATGATCATAATTTAAAATTTGAGCGTAATTTCGCAAACTTCAGATTGCGAACACCATGCAATTATCTAATATATGTATCAAATCAATTGTATACAAATAATATTTAGATGATCAACGTTGAAGATGATAGAGCCCTATTTGTCATCGTAATTAATTTTTAGGAATATAACGAATACAGTCCTTATTCTAACTAGTGATGGTTAATGAAAAATTTTCATGAAAGAGAATAAATATCATATATAATTGAATTAAAGAATCTTTTGCTTTTCATTGAATATCATTTAAATTTAAAGTTTGTATCATTATCAATCCATTGATGATCCAACTGATCATAGGGCTAGACAAAACTCCCAAATCGAATTTGAACAGGATCAAATCAAGCGGTTCTTCTTAAGTTAAATACTCGAATGAGTATTTGAATCCAGAACCGACGGGTTTGGTTTGATTCTCGATTCTAGATCAAGACCCGAAGAATCGAATAAGAACCGAATCTCCCTAATTTTTTAATTAATTTATTTGAAATAAGCAAAATTATTTTATTTTTTCTAAACAAATTTGTTAACTAGTTAATTTAGTTCAAACTAAAAAATATGATTTTCGTTTTTCTAATTTTCAGTTCAAAGACAACTAAATCAAATTGATCTAAATTTTATCCAAATCTATTACTATACTTGTCTACCATAGTGCCATTTCTATCGTTCTGGAGAAATCGAATTAAAGTTTGACAACGTCTCTCTTAATTATTTTGAGCTCATTATCTTACTCTTCCTATGATTTTAACAATTCAATTTATGAAGAACTCAACAAAGAGAGATACAAAAGACAGATAAGATTGGACTACGTTATTTTGTAAGAACTAATATTGAACATATCATTAGTTGAATTAATTTAACTTTGTAAATATTAAAAACTTTAATTATAATACGGAACTTGGGAACCAAACCGAACCGAATCGAACCGAAATGAACTAAATCGAATGGAATCAAACCCGTACGATTTCATAATTAAATTTGGACCAGACAGTTCCACTTACTAAATACTCGAAATTTCAGATCGGTTCGAAATCGAATCGGACCATGTCCAGCCCCAACTAGTCATGCCAAACAATAAAGTCAAATTGAACTTCTGGTTTAATATAAGGCATAATTCGATTTAATTTAAGCTTATATAATCATATATCATTCAAATAGTCAACCTAATCAATGTTCTCATGATATTAATTATATGTTATCCTTTAGAGATAAACATAAATTCATTCTTCTTAAATATTAATAATATAGAAAATTAGTTTTTTTTTTATAAATTACAATCCAATATTGAGTTGTTTAATTTGTGTTCATGAAAGAATACAATAAGATATATATTATTCGGGATATCTGCTATTTCGAGAGCACGTTATATTTTATTATTGCTTCTTCAAAAGCAATAAATCGGTATTCTTCTAAAATATAGAAAATAATATTATGCTCTTCAGGAGCAATAAACATAATATTTTTTTGGAATATTAATTATAATTTTGTGCTACTTCTAGAGCAACAACATGATGAATTTTTAATTTAAAGTTTATGGAAGAATATCTAAAAAATATTTAATTACTGTATAGATATGATATGAATTTATATAAAAAGTTAATTACCAAAAATGTATAAATAAAAAAATTTCTCCAAACATGGATATGAATTGATTTCATATATAGACATGCAAATAGGACAAAGTAATCATTATACATATAATGAAATAATTATTATAAATGTGTGTATAAGCACAAAAGTATAGAAGAAGTAGTAGAAGAAGAAGAAGCCTCGTTTTATACGTATTTATGTTGAAAAATTTACATGTCACTACTTAATTTTGGCATACGTGATAAATAATTATGCTTACAAAAAAATTATTGCCTTCACTAAGCAATAGAGTGTATGTTTTATTAAGAATCAAAACCTTATATCTATAGGGAAGAATCAAGGATATAACGATAATAATTTCTAGGACTGTAGGGTTACAATTGTCATTCATTAATAAACTTAACATCTATAACAATGATTGCTACAAATGTTATGAAATGCCCACATTTGATATATCCAATTTCATCAATTTACGTATAAAATTATTTTATAGAAGAATGTGGTTTGAAAATAAGTTTTGAAAAAAAAAAATGAGGACCAAAAATAGGCTTGTGAAATTTACACTTGAAATGCCTCTACAACTACCTTGGACCACCTCCTCCATCGCCACCATTATTTGTCATCGCAAGACCACCAACAACTACCGCCAAATCTAGTCATCCACTACCGCCAAATCTAACCTATTCCTCCACCACCAAGCACTCGTTTACCATTTTATCTTCATCTTATTCAAAAAAAATCAAG
>NW_019232582.1:0-3449 GCF_002742605.1 Olea europaea var. sylvestris
ATTTTGCTTTCTTCAGTCTTCAGTCTCTAAATCTATTTATCACTCATTCACAAGCACGGGCGGAACCATCTGGGGTCTAGTGGACCCATTAAGCCTGTTCTAAAGGCAAGGAGAAAACCATAACAACCACATAAAAAATTCAAGAGATCGCTGTTGAGTAAGGAAGATTACCATAAAAAAACAACAATTTTGGGGAAAAAATCTAAGAAGCTAGAAGATGAAAATGGCGATTAAGACTGGACGGAATTTTAGATCGAGGTTGTACAAAAATCGATCGCGTGCGAAATCAACTTATAAAGTCCGATTCTACATAAAAATCTGATACTACCTTCCAAGTTTGGTGATGGTTATGAAGAAGCAGACTGATCCTTGTAAAAATCACAGCAAGGCCAGATAAATTGGTTCCAAGGGAAACCCTTAGCCGCTTGTCCCCTCCTGTTTCTCTATCAATAGACTTAAAATCTTCACTGTAGTTGGAGAGAGAAATTGGGGAAATGGTCCCTAACTTATAGGCCCATTTGCAAATAGTCTGTAACTTTGAAATCTTGACGCAACGATTCCTAACCTACCACTTTTTTGTGCAAATGGTCCTTTCAAGCCACCGGCGTTAGCCCAATGGTAGTCTGGAGAAAGATCGCTACAATTATATAATATTCTTTTGAACTTTATATTTGAATTTAAAGATATTATGTCCCCACTAAATCGATTTTTTTCTCCATAATCACGACTTAGTTTATTAATGTACATTTTGGATGTCTTATATGACTCCCGTTTGGTATTCATTTTTTTTCAAATGCATTTTTCTCTTTCTTCTTTTTAATTACACATTCTTTATTAAAATAATATTACAGGTAAATCAAAAAACTTTTCTCATTTTTTAACCACACATTTCTCATTATTTTACTATTCTAAAATGCATTTTTACATGAAAATAAGTCTCAAACACCCCCTATAATGAAATATTCCAAATAATAACTACCAATTTTTCATAAAATTAATAAATTAAGTGTTCATTTAACAAATCTAGAAATAGGAAAAATTAAGAGGAATAGACATGAGTCTTACCAAAAGTGTGAATAGTAACGAGTAGTGGTTATAAATTTGAAGTTGAAATTAATTTTGATTTTGATCGAATTTATGATCCATTTATAAATTTGTGTACAAATGGAGGCTAAATTTCCTTATAAAGAAATAACAAGTGAAGGAAATTCTTCACTTAATTTATTACTACGCATCCCACTAAAATAAAAGGGGGAAAAAGGTTTTCTTTTCACTTAGAGGTACATATATTTTTATGTATCTGCACATGTCATCTCATATAACACAAACTTGTACATTTATGCGTTGGAGTTAAATACGAGCAACTGCCTTCGATAATTTCATCCATCATTATTTGAAAATTCTATTATTGTTTATTTAGTTTCCAATGTATTGAATAAAGTAACAAATGAGAAACTACAAAAGAATTGATCAAATTTTAGGCAATAAATAAATAAAATTATTTCAATGAATAATTATAGGAAATTGGGGTTTTGTAGTTTACCTCATTGACAAACAAGTAGGCTAACTAGATCTACTTTAATAAGTGCCTTGGTTTGGGTAATTTTCCTTGGATCCTTACTTCATCGATTGTAATGAAATGAGCCCTAGTGTTGTTTGTCTTATGTAACTTATCTCCTTTCATCATTACAGTTTGAATTAATGCGGTAATCGTTCGCGTAGATGCAATTTACGACGATTTAAAATACAACTACATGCGTGTGACTTCTTATCAAACTTGAAAGGATTTGTCAAAGAAAAATTCACAAAAGACTTTGTTGAACTCTCCTTCCTTAAAATAGGACTTATTGCTTTTATGGAGAGCTTAAATTAAAATTTTAAGTAATGCATTCACAAAATGTAGAATACAAAGCAAGTAATAAGTGGTTGACTCAAAAATTTTATAGATAAAAGTATATTTAATGAATTTAAATTATAATTTAAGATTTCCCAACATACACTTTAAGGAATGGAACGATAAACTCTTTTGGGATTTATTTCTTGTTTGACTACCTTCTATAAATTATTTTCAGAAGATATACATAAGATCAATTTATCTATCACTCATTTTTATTTATTTATAATTTAAATATTTTATTAAAAAAATCCAGAAACGTTAAGAAAATGAATTTGAATTAAAGTTACATAGAAATTGAATTTCATATAAAAAAAATTTACATTCAAGAAGTGTTTGTGCCTTTTTAGGTGAATTGTGTATGAGGCAATTCTAGAAAATTTTCAACCAATTTCTCCCAAATATACATTTAAATAAACAATTGCATCACAACATCCTTACAACAACTCATTAACGCACTCAATTTTTTTAAAATATAAAGTGCTATAATTGGTGAAATGCTTATCATGCGCGTTGTACATACTTAACTAAAATAATGTCACCTTTACCAATATTAAAAAGGCTAATTAGCACAAAACGTCCCTACCTTTGGAGGTTTTTGTGGATAACGTCCCTACCTTTCGTTTTTTGACGGAGAACGTCCCTACCTTTACCATTTTTTGCGCAGAACGTCCTTCTGTCAATTCCCCGTTAAAATATCCCGTTAAATCAAATAAAATGGATCTTTTTTTTTTAAATGCAGGGGTAAGATCGTCCATCCAACATTTTCTTCACTGTGTAATCTCTCTCATTTCTTTCTTCTTCAAAAGTTCCAGAAAAAGTAGAGTAACATGAAAAAAAAACTTGAATAATATTATTTCATTCAATAAATTAGGGAAAATGACGTGAGAATGACTGCATTTCTGGTAGAAAATATTCATGATTGCTGTAATACTGATTGTTCAAAACATTTTGGAATGCTATATGAAAAGAATGAATATGTGGTTAATAAAAATGAGATGTTCATCCTCATTTTGTGCTTACGAAGGGTGTAAATAAGAGGTAAAGTGAGAAGGCCAATTAAAGTATGATTTTGTAACTGGACAATAAATGTGATGGAGTGGAGAAGATGATGAAATATGAACGTGTTTTCTCCCCCATTTTAGCATAAAATTGAATTGGTGATAACAATTCCTACCTTGATATTGTCTTTGCGAAAAACATCCCTACCCTTACAATGTCCCTGCACAAAACATCCCTACCTTTACATTCTATTTGAGCAAAACATCCCTACCTTTGTTAAAAATTGTGCAAACCATCCCTACGTATTTTGAGCCAAACAACCTGTCTAAACTGCAGCCAAATACAATTCTGTTTATCCCTGCAATTGAATGTCCGTAATACCTAGTTCGAACACAGCAAAACCAATACTCAACATCCAAGTTCAATAACAAAATGCAGTAAAATCAGCACTCAACAACCAAACTAAGTAAAATGAGTACTCGACAATAATTAAAAAGTGCTCATTTCTGGATATCCAGTTTGGAGAAGAGAAAAGGTTTCATAATCAGAAAGT